>NW_020694284.1:0-4280 GCF_002925995.2 Terrapene triunguis
AGGACATCACGGTGGCAATGGGTCATGTGGATGTTGTGGAACGGCGATTCTGGGCCCGGGAAACAAGCACGGACTGGTGGGACCGCATAGTGCTGCAGGTCTGGGATGAATCCCAGTGGCTGCGAAACTTTCGCATGCGGAAGGGGACTTTCCTCGAACTTTGTGAGTTGCTGTCCCCTGCCCTGAAGCGCAAGGACACCCGCATGCGAGCAGCCCTCACTGTCCAGAAGCGAGTGGCCATAGCCCTCTGGAAGCTTGCAACGCCGGACAGCTACCGGTCAGTCGCGAACCACTTTGGTGTGGGCAAATCTACCGTGGGGGTTGTTGTCATGCAAGTAGCCAAGGCAATCGTGAAGGTACTGCTCCCAAAGGTAGTGACCCTGGGAAACGCGCAGGTCATCATAGATGGCTTTGCCGCGATGGGATTCCCAAACTGCGGTGGGGCTATCGATGGGACTCACATCCCTATCCTGGGACCGGACCACCAGGCCAGCCAGTACATCAATAGAAAGGGCTACTTTTCAATGGTGCTGCAAGCACTGGTGGACCATCGGGGACGGTTTACAAACATCTACGTCGGATGGCCGGGCAAGGTTCATGACGCTCGCGTGTTCAGGAACTCTGGTCTGTTTAGACGGCTGCAGGAAGGTATTTACTTCCCAGACCACAAAATAACTCTTGGGGATGTGGAGATGCCTACAGTCATCCTCGGGGACCCAGCCTACCCGCTAATGCCCTGGCTCATGAAGCCCTATACTGGCGCCCTGGACACAGAAAAAGAACTGTTCAACTACCGGCTGAGCAAGTGCAGAATGGTAGTGGAGTGTGCTTTTGGCCGTCTCAAAGGGAGATGGAGAAGCTTACTGACTCGCTGTGATCTCAGTGAAACCAATATCCCCATCGTTATTGCAGCTTGCTGTGTGCTCCACAATCTGTGTGAGAGCAAGGGGGAGACCTTTATGGCGGGGTGGGAGGTTGAGGCAAATAGCCTGGCTGCTGATTACGTCCAGCCAGACAGCCGGGCCATTAGAAGATCCCAGCGGCACGCCCTGTGCATCCGGGAGGCTTTGAAAGCTAGGTTCCTGAGTGAGCAGGGCAACCAGTGACTTTTCAGTTTGTGGACAGAAAAGCTGAACCTGCCCCCGTTTCTTTACCCAGTTCATTTTGACTATCCTCTCCAGTTACATACCCCCTTCACCCCCTTCCCCTTCCCAAAAAATAAAATCATTTCGATTTTGTTAATGAACACCGTTGTCTGTGTTGCTGTTTTCGCGGGAATATTTTAAACCGGGGACGCAGACTGTGGCGGGGGGCGGGTTCAGTGTTCTGATGCAAATGATGCTTCTAAACTCCCGGAATGCCAGGCTCCGCACTGGTGGACTGGTTATTTCAATGGAGAACATGAAAAACACCTCCCAGACTGACCAGGGTAACCAGTGACTGCACTGTGTATGTGTCCTGATGCTGGACCTGACACCGCCTCTGTACCCTGCTAAAGGTCACTGTCCTGCCCAATTACCAAGCCCCTTCCCCCCCTCCAGACAGACTCTCCCTCAAAAGAACCTGACTGAAACAGTAATGGAGAGAAACAAACATTTTATTGCGAACCAGACATGAAACGTGGGGGGTGAAACTTGGACGGGGGCTTGTGTGAGGTGGGTAGGAAAGGACTTATGAAATTTTGGGGAATGTCAGCCTTCTAGTGCTAGAGCAGTCTGCAGGGGTTGACTGAAAGTTTTAACGGCCCTTGCCGCCCCTCCTTCTTTGGAGTTTGGGTGAGGGTGGTGTGGGACTTGGTGGCGGGTGAGGGCGGTTACAGATAGACTGCAGCGGGGCTCTGTCCTCCTGCCTCCGGTCTTGCAGAACATCCACAAGGCGCCGGAGCGTGTCCGTTTGCTCCCTCATTAGTCCAAGCAGCTTTTCAGTAGCCTGTTGGTCCTCCTGACGCCACCTCTCCTCCCGTTCCATGACTGCTCGGTGCATTTGTGACAAGTTCTCCCTCCACTGTGTCTGCTGGGCTGCCTGGGCTCGGGAGCATCCCATTAGTTCTGAGAACATGTCTTCACGCGTCTTCTTCTTCCTCCGCCTAATCTGCGCTAGCCTCTGGGAGTGTGCTGACAGGCTGGGTTGGGAGACAGTCGCAGATGTGTCTGTGTGAATTGTGAAAAGGGAGTGAATTCCTGAGACAGATAAATGAAATTGTATACAAAGAACCTAGTCTTTCTCTGTGAACAAGACCATGCACTGCACCTCTCACATGCGCACTCAGGACAAGGTCGAATTTTCGGCCGTCGCCTTCAGTGCCTGTGGACTTGCGGAGGTCTTGGAGTGATCTGAGAAGCGTGGCTGGAGACCTGAACTTCTGGAGCGGGCAATAATGGTAAGCCGCAGACTTGTGGCTGCTTAAAACTCCAGCAGTAGCACTGGCCTCCTTTCACATTGAAAGCAATGCCAGTCTCTGCTGCCAGCAATCAGGACAGCATCAACTCTGCCCCTGTCCCACCCCCTCGCGGCTGTCCCAGGGAAAGATCCCTGTATGCTGCCCCTCTCCCTCCACCGCGTGGCTGTAAAGCAGTCCCAATACTAACATTCCCCTCCCTAATTCAAAGCAGGGCGTCATGAGCGACATCACCCTTCTGAGGATCCCGGACACCCAGAGAGAACGCATGCTGCGGGAAAGCATGCAGAAACCGGGGCCGTATGCCGCCATGCTATGTCGGGCCATGATCCCGGAGTACTTGATTGTGGCGTGGAGGGGGCATGTCTGCTACCACGGAGGGCCCACTAAGATCGCCCTACCCCGGAACCTGATCAACAGGCTTGAGCTCTACCTCCACGAGACCTACGAGGAGTTCTCCTACGAGGATTTCTCGTCGATCCCCGGCCACATTGACCGGATTTTCGCGTAGGTGCACTGAGACTTTGGAGTGGAGCGTCTTGGGCCTGGGAATCATGTAGTAACGGACATTGTGAAATTTTTTTAAAATACTTGGGACTAAATTGAGAAGAGCCTAAGACAGAGAAATCATGCAAAACCCATTTGTTACCTTTGTAAATATTCCTGTTTTGTACCTGATTATTTTTTTACTAGTTTACAGCACTTTTATAAATATACATTGTTAATAGTATAAATATTACCGTTCTGTTTTAAATAAATGTTTACATGTTTACAGCACTTACTGCTTGATCCTTCCCCTGATTCTGTGTCCGGGGTAAGGGATGGGGACGGTTGGTACGGGATCTCGGTAAGGGTGATGAAGAGCTCCTGGCTGTCGGGGAAATCAGCGGTGCCAGCGCTGTCGACTGCCTCGTCCTCCTCATCTCCTTCTTCATCTTCCCCGTCCGCTGTCATGTCCGACGAGGAACCGGCCGCGGACATGATCCCATCCTCGGAGTCCACGGTCAGGGGTGGGGTAGTGGTGGCGGCCGCTCCCAGGATGGAATGCAGTGCCTCGTAGAAACGGGATGTGTGGGGCTGGGATCCGGAGCGTCCGTTAGCCTCTTTGGTTTTTTGGTAGCCTTGTCTCAGCTCCTTGATTTTCACGCGGCACTGCGTTGCATCCCGGCTGTAGCCTCTCTCTGCCATGGCTTTGGAGATCTTCTCGTAGATCTTAGCATTCCTTCTTTTGGAGCGCAGCTCTGAAAGCACGGACTCATCGCCCCACACTGCGATGAGATCCAAGACTTCCCGATCAGTCCATGCTGGGGCCCTCTTTCTATTAGATTGCACGGCCATCTCTGCTGGAGAGCTCTGCATAGTTGCCACTGCTGCTGAGCTCCCCTCGATGTCCAAAGAGGAACTGAGATTCAAACTGCCCAGACAGGAAAATGAAAATGAATTCAAATTTTCCCGGGGGTGTGGCTGGTCAGAGCATCCGAGCTCTGACTGCAGTCCAGAGCGTCAACAGAGTGGTGCACTGTGGGATAGCTCCCGGAGCTATTACCGTCGATTTCCATCCACACCTAGCCTAATTCGATATGGCCATGTCGAATTTAGCGCTAATCCTCTCGTTGGGGAGGATTACAGAAATCGATTTAAAGAGAGCTTTATGTCGAACTAAATGGCTTCCTGGTGTGGACGGGTGCAGGGTTAATTCGATATAACGGCGCTAAAGTCGACATAAAAGCCTAGTGTAGACCAGGCCTCTGACTCAAAGAATATTTCCAACATACCTCTGAACAGCATACTAACCCACAGAATCCTCCCTACCAGCACTACAAACAAAAGGATTTTGCGTGGACTCCTCCGGACGGTCGAAACAACAGACTGGATTTCTACA
>NW_020694285.1:0-8354 GCF_002925995.2 Terrapene triunguis
GAAGGGAATAAACTGATTGACCATTATGTTATTAACTGCACGCTTGAATATAACCTACCAAATCGTACTATGTGTTTATGTTTTTCAAATGCCTCAGCAGCTCAGTTTTCTCTCCTCCCATCCTGGACAGGATGGTACAAGATAAACAATAAGACCTTCTCTAAGTTGTTTCCTACCCTTTTTGGGGTATACTGGGTATGTGGTAACAAGGCATACTTAGCTCTCCCCTCTTCATGGAGTGGGTCCTGTTATTTAGCCTGGTTGGAACCACCTGTGGTGTATCGAGCTCACCTCCCAAAGGAAAAAATCAGAAACGTAAGGGGGGCTGAGGAAGATGTTAAAGAATCTCGCCCCCTCACTTGGCGAGCTCTAAATGACTGGACAGGTGTTTGCGCAGGATTTTACTTCGCTTGTGGAGGAGCCACTTGGCGAATAGGAGAAGGGGTAATGAGGCTCCAAGGGGTTTTGGAGATAATGGCAAATACCACCGCCGATGCCTTGGTGGATTTGGCAGCTGAACAGCGAAAACTGAGGCAAATGGTACTTCAAAACCGCCTGGCATTAGATATATTACTGGCTTCTCAGGGAGGAACATGTGCATTAATTGGACAGGAATGCTGTGTGTATGTCCCAGACGTTTATAATGCCACTTGGCAAAGAGCAAACCACCTTATGGAGGTAGCAAAGGACCACGGAGGGGAGCGGGTTGAATCCTGGTGGAGTAACCTGTTCAATTGGATTCCAAACATAGGTGGTTGGCTCCATAATGTACTTCGAAGCGCCGTTGTAATTATATGCGGCCTGCTAGCCTTGTATGTTATAATAAAGGTTGGATGTTGGATGGGCACCAAGGTGTGCTCTGTCCAAAAGTAACCAACCCCAAGTGTACCACTCATAGCAGTTAGTTGTCCCAGGAGTCCCTCCAAGGCACTCCAGGGACAAAAGGGGGGACTGTTAGGCCCAAAAAATGGAGTATAGAACAGGTTGTTTGGCCAGCTTAGCCTAAGCAAGGCTAACAGCAGTTGCTGGGCCACTCCTGTTTCTTTGTGGAATATGAAGACATGCTTGCTTGGGCTTCAAAGAATGAGATAAGGGGGTGTGCCGCATTCTTGTACCAGATGTACTGGGAACGGGTTGTTTGGACAGATAGAGACTTGCAGTCTCCACTCCCTGTTTCTGTTCTTTATCTGTACTCAACTCCCTCTTTTCTCCCAATCTCTGGTGCATGACAACAAAGCTGATAAGAAGCTGCTGAGGCATCATGAATTGTTTGTAGTGTCAAAGAAGATAGATATGCATGAATATTAGAAGTTTTAACTAGTAAAGGGGGGGATTGGGTTGTTTTAACTATGACGCGATGGAACTGTCTATATAATCTCACTAGTTGTTGTAATCGTGGCTGGTTCTCTCTGGAGACGGGCCGCTCTCTATTGTTGTGTGCACTCCTCAATAAAGAGCTTGTGTTTGGCCCTTGCTGGTGTTGCCTGTCTCTTTGCGGTCAGACAACGAACCGTGCCGTCTGGGTTCGAGTCCCCGACAAATTTGGTGACTCCACCGGGACTCGTCTGACTCTCCGGTGCGGGATCAGACTCCGAAGCAACGCAGCACGCATCCTCCGGCTTCGAGGAGCCTTGCCCGGTAACCTGATCCCTGCGTCAGCGATAAGGCGAGTCCTGTGAACCAGCAGAAGCCTGTAGAAACCCAGCAACGTCCGCCTACCCGTTGAGTAGGATCCAGGTCTTCGGGGTTCGAGTCCCTGGATAAGGTAAGCGATCGCTAGGAAGGGGTTAGAGGCCCCGGAGAGGGGTTAGAGGCCCCGGGATAGGGTTAGAGGCCCTACAGGCTAAATGGGACAATTTGGCAGTAAATGCCCGGGGGACGCCCCGTTATCTCTGGTACTTAGAGATTGGAAGGAAATCTGTGGAACAACCGGTTTGACTAAATCCCAGATGAGAAATTTATGCCAAATTCAATGGCCTTCCTTTACTGCTCATTTGTCCCCGACTAAAGATTGGCCAAGCTGCGGCACTTTTTCTGCAGACAGGATGAATTCCTTGAGGGATATTTTGGTCGATCTTAGACCGGGACAAATGGATTATTTATTTGTGTGGTATAATTATAAGCCTAAGGAAGGACGTACAGCTTTTGAGGCCGTATGTGTAGATGATTCCCTTAAATGTCCCCCTCCTTATGTTCCGGATGCTCAGTTAGAAGAAGATGGGTATATCCCAATGAGAGCGCCGCCAAGGCGGAGCCCAAGAGTTGTAGCAGAGAGCGAAAAAACGGAGGGAAAAAAGGACGCTGTGGAAGCAGATCCCTCTGAGTCAAAAATAGATGCTCAAGGAGCAGGTTCTTCCCAACCCTTAGAAGGATCTTCTGGGACTTTCCTGCCTCCTTTTGGGTCCCCTGCACTTGCTAAAACAGTCCAAGCTCCTTTGCGAGCTTATCCTGTCCCCCTGAGCAATGGGCAACATGCAATGGTGTTTACTCATACACCTTTCACATCCACTGATTTATTAAATTGGCAGCGATCTATGCCGTGCCTTAGAGACAATCCAGAAGCGGTAGAGAGGACGTTTCAGACCATTTTCTCTATCCACTTACCAACCTGGGCAGATGTCAATCAGTTATTGGACACCCTCTTAACTGAGGATGAACGCCAAAAGGTTAAAGAAAAGACTGCCGCATATTACTTGAGTCACCAAGGTTGGGGAGCTATGCCCACTGTTGAGCCCCATTGGAATCCAAATGAGGATAGGGATAAGACAAATGTAGATTGCTATCGACAAGCTATTTTGCATGGGATAAGAGCAGCGGGAGAGGCTACCCCCAATTGGGGTAAGGTTACTGCATGTGTCCAACTCCCAAATGAACACCCCTCTGATTTTTGTACTCGGTTAACAAATGAGGTTAGAAAACATAGTAACCTGAACTTAGAATCAGAATCTGGAAAAGAAATGTTTAAGCTAGTATTCATGGCACAATGTGCAGAGGACATTGCAAAACGATTTAGGGAACACCCGGATGGGATGCAAGGAAAAAGTTTACCCGAAGTGGTTAGCATTGTAACACGGGTCTACAACGGTAGAGAGGAAAAAAGAGAAAAGGAAAGAAAGAGGGAAAAACAGCAAGATCTGAAGGATCAAATATCCTTACTGGCAGTGGCCATGTCAGGGGGGGATGAAGGGAGGGGCCGCGGCTGGGGCCGTGGCCCCAGAGGAAGGTTCCCTGGGAGAGGAAGAGGTGGATTCAGGGGACGGACACGCGGGGTTGGGGTGAACCAGGACTGTGACGGGTGTTTTCATTGTGGTGAGGAAGGTCACTGGAAGAGAGAGTGTCCACACAGGCAAAAACCTGATTATAAGCCTCAAATGGTGGGTCAATTCTCTGCGGATCAGGAATGAAGGGAGGTGCCGCTCCCCTGGGGCCCGGAGGTGTATGAAGCCGGAATGGTACAATTTAAATGTGATGCTCGATTTCCAGTGGTTCCCCTCAAAGTAGCACAAAAAACTTTTGAATTATTAGTGGTTACGGGGGCCACTCATTCGGCTATACCTAAGGGAGCGGCACCAATGAATGGGGTAGAAAAATGTGTGATAGGAGTCACTGGAAAACCTGAACGACATTTTATGTCCAATAATTCTATGGCCACGTTAGGGCCCGTATCTGTTCAGCATTCATTTCTGTTAATGAACGGTCCAGTAAATCTATTGGGGAGAGATTTGTTGTGTAAATTGCATGCTCAAATTTCCTGTACTCCTGAAAGTATTTCCCTTTGATTCCCAGTGGAAAAAGCTTATTTGCTAACATAGATAGCTGGTAGCAGCTGTGAAATACTTCCCCTCCGAGTCCAAAATGAAGTTAACCCTATAGTGTGGGGAGGAAAGCATGACGTGGGTCTGGTAAAATCTGCCTCACCCCTAAATCCGGTGGTAAAAAGCAATGTGGCACCTCCTGCTCAAAGACAATATCCCCTAAAAAGTGAGGCTATACAAGGACTTGAGTCTCTTGTGCAAAATTTCAAGAATCAAGGAATTTTAGTTCCCTGCATCTCCCCTTGTAATACTCCTATTTTGGCTGTAAAAAAACCGCAGCCTGACTCGGATGGAAAACCTGTATACAGAATGGTGCAGGATCTAAGACTCATAAATCAATATGTGGTCCCAGAGCATCCCGTGGTACCGAACCCGAGTACTATTTTGGGAATGGTGCCCCCTGAAGCGGAGTGGTTTACGTGTATGGATTTAGTGAATGCTTTCTTCTCTGTACCAGTGGCTCCAGAAAAACAATACCTTTTTGCATTTACATGGGGGGTTCCTGGCACAGCAGGGAAAGGGGATAAGAGGTCTGGACCTCCGGGACAACTTACTTGGACAAGAATGCCTCAAGGTTATGTGGAGGCACCAAGTGTGTTTGCAAGGGTGTTAGCTGAGGATTTGAAAGATGTTCAGTTACCGGCTGCCTCTACCTTGGTAACATATATTTACGACATCCTGGTGGCCTCCAGGACTCGGGAGGATAATGAAAGTGACTCTGTCTACCTACTTAATCAGTTAGCACTCAAAGGACATAAGGTCAGCCCTACTAAGTTACAGTGGGCTAAAAAGGAAGTAAAGTACCTTGGATATACTCTGCGTCCCGGGATACGCAGTCTGGACTCCAAACGAATAGAAACCATAGTTAATATCTCATTTCCCACCACTAAGCGAGGGATGCGGGGTTTTATTGGTATAATTGGATTCTGTCGCCCTTGGATTATTTCAGCTGGAGAATGGTTAAAACCTTTGCATGAACTAACAAAGGAGGAGGCTGAGGAGCCCCTACGCCCTAACTCCGAACAAATAAGAGCCTTTAAGGCACTCAAGGACTCTCTCATTCGAGCTCCCGCATTGGGATTGCCAAATTATAACAAGCCTTTTGATTTGTATGTGCATGAGGTGAAGGGAGTAGCGTCCGGAGTATTAACGCAATTGTTCGGAAACGCTCCTAGACCTGTGGCATACCTTTCAGGACAATTGGACCCAGTGGCGAAGGGACACCCAGGCTGCCTCCGAAATGTGGCGGCAGCGGTGCTGTTAGTTGAAAAGGCCCAAGAGATTGTTTTAGGACACCCTTTAACAGTACATACTCCACACGCTGTAGCGAGCTTGTTAAATTCTCAACAGCATAAACATCTGACTAACCAAAGATTGTCTAAGTATGAGGTGACTCTGCTAATGACACACGGAGTTACGTTAAAGAGATGTGCAAATTTGAATCCAGCTTCTTTGTTGCCTCATGAGAATGGTCAAATCATATTACATGATTGCTTACAAGTTTTGGATCAGGTATCAACACCCCGGCCTGATCTCACAGATGTCCCTCTGCCCAATCCGGAATTGGAATTGTTTGTGGATGGGTCTGCTTTTGTTCGGGATGGAGTTCGGCACTCCGGGTATGCAGTCACAGATGGACATGCAGTAATAATAGGAAAACCTTTATCACCTGGGACAAGCGCTCAGTCAGCCGAGCTGCAGGCTTTAACAGCCGCCTGTTTATATGCTAAAGGAAAAAGGGTTAATATTTACACTGATTCCAAATATGCTTTCGGGGTGTGCCATGCTACAGGAGACATTTGGAAGGAGAGAGGATTTATTACTTCCTCAGGGTCACAAATTGCTCATGGGAAAGAGATAGCAAAATTACTGCAAGCCATCCAAGCTCCTAAGGACATTGCAGTTATTCACTGCAAAGCTCATACTAAGAATACTGATCCTGTATCAATAGGTAACCGCTTTGCAGATGAGGCTGCTAAGGCCGCTGCCTTACAAAGTACTCAGCTAGATCTGAGTTCTCCTCTTTTAAACTGGCAACGGCAAGCCCCTGATAGTGAAAAACTAGTCTGGGAAAAATGGGGAGCTAAGCCCAACTCAACAGGAATATGGGAATGTGATAATCGTTTCGTTTTACCTAAAAGCCACCAAAGTGAAGTAATGGAACAAGTACACAAAAATACGCACCTGGGAGCCAATAAAATGTCCCAGATTATTTTAAGGCAGTTTATTTCCCCAGGACTTCATGAAGTGGCAAAAAGAACAGTAGAAAAGTGTGCTTTGTGCCAACAATGTAATCCAAAGGGTGTAAATAAGCAAGTACTGCCTGGAGGTCGTAGATGGGCTCATAGACCTATGCAGCATGTTCAAATTGACTTTACTGATTTACCTCCCTCAGAAGGAAAGAAACATTTATTGGTCATAATTGATCAGCTCACAGGATGGGTAGAGGCATACCCCACCGGCCGAGCCACTGCAAGTACAGTTTGTAAAATACTGCTTAACGAGGTAATACCCAGATTTGGCCCTCCTGAAGTAATTGACTCCGATCAAGGTACTCATTTCACAGCAAAGGTTTGCAAGGAACTTACTGAAGCGGTAGGAACCAAATGGGCTTTTCACGCTCCTTGGCACCCCCAGAGCTCAGGCCAGGTGGAGCGTATGAATGGAACATTTTGTCAGAAGGCTTTTTAATTGTGCCGAGAACTCAACCTAAAGTGGGCCAAAGTTCTTCCTCTTGCTCTTTATATCATTCAAACTACTCCAAATGCTAGAACTAGACTAGCACCCTATGAGATTCTGTTTGGACATGTACCTCCCACTTTTGCTCCTTTAGTATCAATTCCAGGTGATACTGATGTAACTAAGGAAACAGAAACCTATGTAAAAGAGTTGCAGCGTCACCTAGTAGCATTACAGCAGTACTCTGCTCATTCCCAAACCTTACCATTGTGGGAAGCTGTTCATTCTTTTTCACCAGGTGATCCTGTATGGGTAAAAGCATACAAAAAGACTCCGCTTCAACCACAGTGGCTAGGACCCTTTGAGATTCTTCTAGTGAGCCCTACAGCGGTCCGAGTAAAGGAGCTGCCCACTTGGATTCATCACACTAGAGTCAAGAGGAGCACCGCTAGGGAACCTGACCAGGTAAAGGGTTCCCCAGAAGTAGACGACGTCGGACTTCAAGGGAGCCACGCACGTTCACCCCACCGTGAGCCGAACCAGAAGCAGACGACATTTGTGCCCAAGATCAATGGACTGCTACCTCTTTGGGCGACCTGAAGCTTCGACTGCAGCTGAAAAAGCCTTAAGTTGGTGGTGTCCTTTTCCAAAAGGATGGCCCCGAGTTTTGGCCTGGGTTCTTATATGTTTAATTTGTTTATTATTTGTTACCTTTCTCTTCTGGTGGTACGGAGTATAGAGGCGGTGGAAGCACACAGCCCCAACACCTTCATACGCCTTGCTCATGAGATGAAAGCCCGCATGCCGGCATTACATAATACATCCTGCTGGGTGTGTTCATTAATGCCAGCAGATAGTCAAAAGGGTCTCCCCATGGTCCCTATTCCCCTTAGTGCAATGAATATGACTTGGACCCCATCGTGGAAAGACCCCTCTGGTAATCTAAATGTAACTTGGGCTGACACTGGCATCTCAGACAGCAAATATCTCATAGTATGGAAAAGAATTGGTCAGTGGTGCCTCTTAAAAGAAGGGAAAATAGCAGTAGGAAACAGCGAATGTAAAGCCTACTTTAATGGCACTCATTTCGGAAGCAAAAGAGGTCCTAACATTTCCCTTCTGGATGGGGCAACTTATTGCACCTCCCAATGGCATAGTTTTCCTGACCAAAAGTGTCGCATACATGGGGAACATCACTTTTTATACGAAGGGAATAAACTGATTGACCATTATGTTATTAACTGCACGCTTGAATATAACCTACCAAATCGTACTATGTGTTTATGTTTTTCAAATGCCTCAGCAGCTCAGTTTTCTCTCCTCCCATCCTGGACAGGATGGTACAAGATAAACAATAAGACCTTCTCTAAGTTGTTTCCTACCCTTTTTGGGGTATACTGGGTATGTGGTAACAAGGCATACTTAGCTCTCCCCTCTTCATGGAGTGGGTCCTGTTATTTAGCCTGGTTGGAACCACCTGTGGTGTATCGAGCTCACCTCCCAAAGGAAAAAATCAGAAACGTAAGGGGGGCTGAGGAAGATGTTAAAGAATCTCGCCCCCTCACTTGGCGAGCTCTAAATGACTGGACAGGTGTTTGCGCAGGATTTTACTTCGCTTGTGGAGGAGCCACTTGGCGAATAGGAGAAGGGGTAATGAGGCTCCAAGGGGTTTTGGAGATAATGGCAAATACCACCGCCGATGCCTTGGTGGATTTGGCAGCTGAACAGCGAAAACTGAGGCAAATGGTACTTCAAAACCGCCTGGCATTAGATATATTACTGGCTTCTCAGGGAGGAACATGTGCATTAATTGGACAGGAATGCTGTGTGTATGTCCCAGACGTTTATAATGCCACTTGG
>NW_020694286.1:0-5238 GCF_002925995.2 Terrapene triunguis
TGTAGGGACGCATAGCTCCCGAATCGCCAGCCCAAAGATGCGGCACACTGTGTCTGTGACTACGAGGCAGGAGTGGCCTTCACCCCAGCGTTTGTGATTAGGAAACTTACTGGCTGACTTGATCATCACCCTCGCAGCTTGCTTTCACGTGCACAAGATATGGGTTTGTTATCTTATGTTGTTGTACACTGTACACTCCTCCTATGCGCAAGAATTTAACCACTTAGAAGTGTTGTAAGCAGGGAGGTAGAAAGAATAAAAACCCCAGGAAAGTTTTCCTGGGAGGCTTTTGAGGCTTTTTGGCTTTTCGGCCACCACGACCTGGCTTTCTGTCTCCTTCCTTTTTCGTCGCCACATGCCAGTATATCTTTTTTGAGATGAGGAGACCAAAGCTGTATGCAGTATTCAAGATGTGGGCGTACCATGGATTTATATAAGGGCAATAAGATATTCACATCTTATTGCCACATCTGGTGACCCCGACGTGATAACCCCCTGCTCACCGGCTGGATACGCCGAGTGCACCCCCGCGGCCGTTTGCCGCCCCTGATTCGTGAGTATGGGGGGGGGACTTTCCAGTGCCCAGAAGGAGCACGCAAGAGAGTTACAAAAGATTTTACGGCAACGACCATGTGTCGTTGTCCCAGTCGCTCATATTGAGGACCTTCTAAGGGAGATAGGTCGCCAGTGCCCCTGGTATCTGGACTGCGGGTCGTTACGGCTTCTTGATTGGATACGGGTTGGGACCACCTTGTATAGTGAACCCCGTGCCCCGGTCCAGCACCTGGTGCTCTGGCAGCGTTGCAAGGAGGCGCTGGAGGGGGTCGGCCCCGACGGTCCCAAGCCGGTTTCCCTTTTGCCCCCAGGTGATGGGCCACTCCCCTCCTACCCGCAGCTGACCCTCCCTGCGCCGCCGCCCGTGGCGGTGCCCCCTTGCCTACCGGTCAGGCGGGAGGGCGCTGTCGCCGCGGCGGTGCGGCGAGCGTGCGAGGCCAGTCTCTTGACCGACGAGGAATCCAGCTGTGGGTTCGAGGCGTTCCCCGTCTCTTGGCGGGATAATGGTAACGGAGGGCAGATCGTGGACTGGGAGGCTCTCCCCTATTCGGTTCTGCGCGAGCTCCGCAAGGCGGTTCGTGAGACCGGGGTGCGGTCCACTTTCACCCTGGGGATCTTGGAAGGTGTGTCAAATGGTTATTTCTTGCTCTCCCAAGATTGGAAAGACGTGTCGCATGGTGCTGTCTCCCGCGCAATACGTTGTGTGGGATAGCGAGTATCAGCGAGAGGCACTTGCGACGGCAGCACAGGGTGGGGGGGCCTATCTCGCTGAGCAGTTATATGGCGCGGGGCAGTTTTCGGGCATCCCCCAGCAGGCGGAGGGCACGCCCCGGGCAGCTTATCCCTGGTGGTCTAGTGGTTAGGATTCGGCGCTCTTACCGCCGCGCCCATATCCGGCCTATCATTCTCCCTGTCCACCTTAATCTGTGGGGCCGTGATTTATTAACACAGTTCACTGCCACCATCCATATTGATGATTAGGCGTATGGCCCTCCCCCTCCGTTGGCTCACTGACGAGCCTGTATGGGTTGCGCAGTGGCCGCTTCCTCTGGAAAAGCTGGAGGCCCTCCAGCACTTGGTCAGTGACCAGCTATGGGCAGGGCATTTGGAGGAGTCCACTAGCCCCTTTAATACCCCCGTGTTTGTAAGCACAAAAGAAATAGTTACACCTTGTATAGAAATTGATGTGGCTAGTGTTGTGGAAATTAAATTGTGGATAGGATGTGCATTTTCCCCAGAACATGTGCAGTGTATATTGTAGCAGAGGTAAAGGAAATGCAAACCTACCAATATAGGTTGTGTTATCTTTTTCAGATCACTGTGTGTTTAAAAGCAGGAGTTAGAAGTAAAAGGCAATCAAAAGTTTGGAAAAGTTAATTGTGTCCCTTTTAAAGTAAAAATCTTTAAGCTGTGAATAGCTTTGGATCTGGAAGCAAGCCAGAAAGCATCTGTATTAATGCAATTTTTTAATTAATAAGGTAGAAGCCACTGAAACCTGGGCTGCCTATGAAACAAATACAAGGAGATATGGGGTAATTCCTCTGTTTTGCCTGAAATCAACAAGAGTATGTGTATATAAAGGAAATATATTAAGCAATGACTGACTACCCAAAAAGGGGTAGACCTCTGTTTTTTTGTCTTTCAGATTATTAGAGAAAATGGATGCCAGCTGAACAGCATTCAATGTACCATGCATTTACTGGTACAATAGGAATTATTTTTGTGTTCTTTGTCCTGTTTTGTGGTGTTTGTCTTGTGGCCAGAATTGTTGTTAAAATTTGCATACCAGCAGTCTTTGGAAGCAAGGACATGGAAGGTTAACCCACTCCCCATATTGCCCATGGGATCCTTCTGGCTACCTCAAATTTCTAGCCAGAGGGCTGGGGAGGGAGGAAAGCTATTAGACACCTGAGGATGTACCGAGTGAACTCCTCAAAAGTGGGTGTGCTTGTCCTGGTTTGTTGCTCCAAAGCTCTGTAATAAAGTTATTTTACTGGAAGGGTGTACATGGCATACATTGAATAATAAGACTAATGTACTGTATAATGGCAATGTGTATGTGTTCATTGTTGGGAAAAGGTGTATGAGTGAAGAGTGGAAGTTTCCTTTGTAGGTTAAAAGAAGCTGAGAAAGGGAGAAGAGGAAAAAGCACAGAATGAGTTAACTGAGAGGAAAATACAGCTAGCAGGCTCATCCCAGGTCACAGCCAAAACTTGGCTGACCCCCAAGAGAAAGGGGGGCCTGAATGTGCCCAAGCAACTATGAGATCTGCGAAACACTGCCAGGCATTAATGAAATGTGTTAGGTTTCTTTTCTCACAGATAAAAGAAGTGCTACCCAAAGACCCTAGCAGCCCTGCCATTAATTGAAACAAGTAGACTGAGTCTATGTAAAGTCCATCAACGAAAGACTGCTTTGGCTCCACACTGGAAAGGCCCTTTCCAAGTCCTGTTAACCACCAACACCGCTGTGAAGTGCCAAGGACTGCCTACCTGGACCCATGCTTCTCACTGTAAAAAGACCCCTCCACTTTGGGAGGACTCTCTGACTGATAAGCCTATTTCTCCTTTTAGCTCTGCTGTGCCTTCTGGACAGCAGGAAAAAGGAAAAAAAGACAAGGTGAAGTGCTAATAACCTCTCCCTTGTCCACTGAGAGACCTACTGTGCCTTTGAATTTTTCTAAAAGAAGCAAAACCATTACAGGGTGATGTGCTAGTAACCTCTCCCCTGTATGATGCTGAACCATGACTGTTTCAGGAAAAGAGAAGAAGGAACACTTGCTCCATTGGAACCACCAAAGTCCAGGAATTCCTGCCTACAAGAGACATTAAGAACTGACCCTGGTGAAGAAACAAAGAATTATACACTGGCAGGAAGAAACTTGTGGGACCCATGCTTGGGAATGTGGTATAGTACTACACCAAAGAAATGTATTAGGATATCAATGAACTGTGATTAACACTACACTAGGGACTGTTAAATTTTCATTACCCTTATCCAGTTTCCAGATTGCCTCTACATACCCAAATTGCTCAAAGGGGGCTGCCATTAGATTAGCACAACAGAGGGCTTGGGTTATTTCCTCTAGAAAGAAGAGAGACTTGACCGGATCCCTTTGGGATGGGGCCAATAGTGCAACAGCAGTTTGGAATATTTTTAAAAACCAAGAACATGATGAGAAATTGGGGCAACTAGAGAAGGCCATTGGCCTTGTTTCTGGAGTACAATTAACCCAGATACAGGCTGGAGTTGGTGAGTTACATGTTATTTCCGCCCTTAGTTCAATGACCCAGAAGTTGCTGACAGAGATGGTATTAAATATCACTGAGGCTGGGAAGGCATTGCAGTGGGATCTAGCATGTTCAGAAATTCAGGATTTCCTGAATGACTAGCTAATGGCCATTCAGAATGATCTAGAGCATCAGGCTTGGCCCACTGCCCTTACAGACACATCAGGAGTTCCATCTGATCTGTGGCCATGGAGACATACTTGGAGACTTTCTGGGTGGAAGTGCAGACGTTCTCAGTGCTCCTTCCAAGCATATGGACCGGTAAAGGGGGTGTGGGCTCCCACATACCGAATTCTGCCGGGTCCATGGGGAGGATGCATGTGGGATTGGGTAATTCACCAAGACATCTGAGAAATTAGACCTCCTGGTATGCCCAATCGATTTTTAGTCAGTGCTCCTGGGATTACATCTAACATTTGGATGGGGTTAGGGAGTCAATGGACATTTTGGCCGTTAGAACCCCCGCAGCTTCAGTGTATACGTAAACTGAAGCCAGGAGAAGTTGTCACTGTTTATGACTACGTTTGCTGGGAGGGTAGGGGACAAGAAACTACCCTGACAGGACACTTACTTTTTCAAGCTAATAATAGCTGTGTGTATGTTAATAACACCACATTGCAAGACATATATTTTAATCTTATTACCACTGCAGGCATTCATATTATTTACTGGCCTGTAAATAAAGCTTTTTAAGTAGCCCTTAGGTTCCAGATACCCTTTAATTAAACTAGTTTAGTACCTAATAGATTTCAGAATTTGTTTTTACTGTTACCAGAGATTCAAAAAATCTCTGAAGTACAAGGGCAAATTCACATGTTTTAAAATATATATCAAGTTAAAAAGTATGCCTTTCAGACTGCTTATAAAGTATTTATTTTATGTACTAAGTATAATGTATTGTACTTTGTGATATTGTTGGCTTGCCTTAATGCTAATTCACTTTTTATTTTGTGTGTATTGGGAAGTTTTTTGTTGGCCCCTGGCTGCCAAGGCAAATCCCAGATGAAACAGCGGCTGCAGCAACATCTGGGGTGTGAGACTGTAAAGGAAATGTGTTGTTTTAATTTTATTGATAATGGTAACCGCATATAATAGCAGATTGATATGCTAAAGTGTTATGCTCAAGCCATCTGCCAGGACGTTTCCCCTCCTTGGTGGGATTACATCTGGTCATGGCTACCCTCAGGGTGAATAAAAACCCTCTTACAGTATGGGGTCTTGGTCTTGGTCCTTGGCGTTTTACTTTGCTGCTTTGTTCAGTGTATACCCAGTCTGATAGCATTGTGCAAGCAACCCTGCGAGGGTGCTCCGTCTAAACACCGCATATAAAATAGTAAAGGGGGGGATGTAGGGACGCATAGCTCCCGAATCGCCAGCCCAAAGATGCGGCACA
>NW_020694287.1:0-7827 GCF_002925995.2 Terrapene triunguis
CCCCCCCCCTTATCGGCTTCAGGCCTGCTGGCTGCGTTCCCAGCCCAACTTTGGCCTTGAATCGCAGCTGGCAAGCATATTTAGCCAGGCCTTCTCATTCCACCCTCCTCTTTTCCCCGCGCGCGCCTACGCCCCCCCCCTTTGCACTGTTCACGCCCCTTTTTCCGGAGGAGCCGACTTTTCTTTTTTGTGTCTGTGCCTTTCCCCCTCCCCCCCCCGTTGGCACCCTCCTCCTCAGCCTGCAGCCTAGCGGGGAGGGGTGGTTGCTTTTTCCTTGCTTCCCCGTCCCCCACCCCAGGGGTGCCCTCCTCCCCTTTCTGTAGTCTCATAGGGGGGAGTGGTTACCCCCCTCTCATTCTTTCCCATTTTCCCTGCTGGTTGCAATGGCGGGGGACTCTGTTCCTGCCCCCACCCCCGCCACTGGCCCTGCTCCCGCCATTGCCCATGCTCTTGCCCCTACCCCACTTTCTTCCTCTGCCCTGTTGCCCCCGCCCGCCCCAGTGGCCAGCCCTTCGGCTGGCCCTGCCCTGGACACCGCCGCTGCCACGGCTGCCCCTTCCACCAGCAGGAAGGGCCAAGGGAGAAAGAAGGGCAAAGGCCCCGCCCGTGGAACCAAGCCTCCTGCGGGCGGGGCCGCAATCCCCGCCGCAGCCCCGACTCCGGCCGCGGCCCCTCCCTCTCCTGCTGTCCCTTCCACCAGCTCTGGAGGCGCTCCATCTCGGACCCCCAGAGCGTACGCCCAGGTGGCTGCCGCCACCCCGCGTACCACCGTGCCATCCGCCCCGACCGCTGCCTCTGGACCCATCCCCGGTGGCCTGGGCCCCTTCCCCTCGCTAACTAGGAGGCATGGCGTCCGTTGCCACCTGGTGCCTGCCTCGCCCCACATCGAGACCTACGTGCGGGCGTTGGCGAGGGTGGTGGGGCCCTCAGCCATCGTGGCGGCCTCCAAAATGTATGGGAAGGCCGTGTTCTTCCTGGCGTCGGAGGCCGCCGCGCAGGAGGCGGTGGAAATTGGCCTGACGGTGGGGGGCGTGTTTGTTCCTTTGGAACCCTTGGAGGACTTGGGCGTACGGGTGGTCTTGACCTCCGTCCCGCCCTACCTCCCCAACGCCGCCCTGTTGCCAGCCCTCTCCGCCCTGGGGAAGCCCATTTCAGTTATAAGCCCTCTTTCGTTGGGCTGTAAGGACCCCGTCCTCCGTCACATCCTGTCTTTCCGCCGGCAGGTCCAGCTCCAACTGCCGCCGGCGGCGGGTGTCGGAACGGCGCTCGAGGGGTCCTTCCTGGTGCCCCACCAAGGGGCCCGCTACCGGGTCCATTATTCGACGGGGGAGGCCCGGTGCTTTCTCTGCCGAACGCCGGGGCATGTCCGGAGGGACTGTCCCCTGGCCCGGCTTGGAGAGGCGTCCGGGACCCCCAAGGCCCGGGAGAGTGCCGGCCCTGTCATCGCCGGCGACCCTGGCGGTTCGGCCACTGCTGCTGCCGCCGTCCCTCCTCCTTTTGCCGCGCTCCCCGCTCTGGCCGCGGAGACGGCCGAGCGGGCGGGCCTTGCCGTCGCCGACCCTGGATCGGCGGGGCATGTGGAGGTGGGGGCGGGGCAGCTTCCACCGGCCGCGGGGTCGGGCCCGCCCCAGGGGGAGGGTTCGCCCTTGCCCTCTGGCCCTTCGCCCCTGCCACCCCGAGCCCCGAAATTACTGCCCTTGCCCTCTGGCCCCGCCCCTGCTGACCGACCCTCCACCTCCTCTTCCACCACAGGGGGCTGGGTGACCGTCCAGGGAAAGCGCAGCGCCCGCCGGTCGCGGGCTCTCTCCCTCCCCTCTGATGAGGAGGGAGAGCAGACCCCCCGAAAGATATTGCGGGGGACCGACGTTGCTAGTGCTTCCATCGCGCCCCCGGACGGTACCCAGCAGGAGGCGCTGGCCATGGAAACTGTGGACGCCGTGGCAGCGGCTGGGGAAACTCCTGTCCCTATCGTTGAGCCCGCACCTGAGGAGGCTTCAGTAGCGGTTCTCCCGGCCCCTGCTCCAACCGAGTCCCCCGCCGCCGCCGATGTTGCCGAGGCGGCCTTTGTCTCCGTGACTGGCGGGGAGGTCGCCGGGGCTGAGGGGACCGCTTTTGCCTCCTTTTTTGATGAGATTGAGGCCCTGGGTTTGACCCCAGTTACCCAGGGGGAGGACAACCTTCCACCAGCGGGCCCCGATCCGAGCGCTGACTCAGTCTCGGGCCCCCCTCCTGCTCCCGGTCCTGTCGCCCCCGATTTAGTTTTGGGGGACCCCTTGGCCCTACCTGCCAGTCCGGCCGCGCCTGCCATCTCGTGCACAGCCGCCGAGCCCCTTGGGGTGACGGCTGTTGCTGAGCAGCCGGTTTCTACCCCCGATCCCGCCCCTCCCACACTTCCTACCCCTGAGGCCTCCCCAGTCCCTGCTGCCTCCGTCCCCTTGGCTGCAGACCCTAGCCAGGGGGAGCCGCAATCTAGCGGTTTGGCAGCAGGGGAAGGGGAGCTTGTTCCTGTCCTTGACCCTGTTCCCTCTCCTGCTGTCCCCGAGGTGTCTCTTCCTGCCACCTCTGGGTTCACCGCCGCCCCCGGGGTTGTCGCATTTTCGTTGCCTGCTGACGACCCTTGGGGGACGACTTTCGTGTCTCCCCTTCCCGCCACTGTTGGGGCTGTGTTGTTCCCTCAGCCGCCCTCCCCTTTGCCGGGGACAGAGACGGGCGGCCCGGCGCAGCGGCGCCGGAGCTCGGCCCCTTGTTTGTCTGTGGGCCGCGAGGACCCTTCGGGGGCCCTGCCGGAGGATGGCAGCGGCTCGGCCGCTGCCTCCCCCTCCGCGCTGCGGGATGAGCTGCGCCTCTTTCTCTCGGATACCCGTGGTTCCCAGGGTAAGGTGCAGCTCGCCCTTCGGCGCTGGGGGGACTTCCATCTCGTCCTCCGGGCTCTGGAGGCACTTTTGGGGGAGGGGCGGGGGTCCGATCGGCGAGACATCGCGGCCTACCGGCGGGCCCGCAGGTTCCGCGACTCCTTGTTGGCCTTCGGGGCCGAGCATGGGATCTTGCGGGGCCCGCTGGAGGCCGTCGATCCCTCCGCCTGTGAGGATCTGCCCCAGCCCTCGACATGACAGTCACCACCTTTGCCTCGTTGAACGCCCGGGGCTGCAGGGTGGGTCTCCGCAGGTGCCAAGTGCTCTCCTTCCTTCGGGAGGGAGGGTACTCTGTGATTTTCCTGCAGGAGACCCATACGGCTCCGGCCGTCGAGGCTAGCTGGCGGCTGGAGTGGGGAGATGGAGTTTATTTTAGCCACCTCAGCGCCCACTCAGCTGGAGTGGCCACCCTGTTCTCCCCGAGGCTGCGGCCTGAGGTGCTGGGGGTTGCCGAGGTTGTGCCGGGCCGCCTGCTGCACGTCCGAGCCCGTGTGGAAGGGCTAGTTCTAAATTTGGTCAATGTTTATGCCCCGAACAAGGGCCCGGACCGCGTGCCTTTCTATCGGCGGGCGGCGGCCTTCCTCGGCACTCTGGATTCTCGCGAGTGCCTGGTCCTGGGCGGGGACTTTAACACCACCCTCGAGGACCGGGACCGCTCAGGGCTTGAGACTTCCCAGGCGGCCGCGGGCGTCCTCAGGGAGATTGTAGACCATCACTCCCTGGTGGACGTCTGGCGCGACCACCACCCGGACGACGATACCACCTTCACCTATGTCCAGGTGGAGGATGACCGGTCGCACCACTCCCGGTTGGACCGGATTTATTTGTCCCGCCTTCATCTGGCACGGGCCCATGCCTCCAGCGTCCGGCCGGCCCCGTTCTCGGATCACCATTTGGTGTCCGTAACGGCCTCTCTCAGTTCCGAGCGGCCAGGGCCGGCCTATTGGCATTTTAATAATAGTTTGCTGGAGGACGTGGACTTCGTGGCTACCTTCCGGGAGTTTTGGTTGACCTGGCGGGAGCAGCGGCGCGCCTTTCCCTCGGCGCGGCGGTGGTGGGATGTAGGGAAGGTCCGCGCACGGCTCTTTTGCCGGAACTACGCCCGGGGCGCCAGCCGGCGGAGGGGTGCGCTGATGGGGCAGTTGGAGCGGGAGGTCTTGGAGCTGGAGAGGCGTCTGGCCTCCAGCCCCGAGGATCCACCCCTCTGCGAGGCGTACCGGGAGAAGCGGGAGGAGCTCCAGGCCCTGGAAGACCACCGGGCCCGGGGCGCGTTCGTTCGATCCCGCATCCGTCTCCTTCGGGAGATGGATCGCGGCTCCCGCTTCTTCTATGCCCTGGAGAAAAGGAGGGGGGCCAAAAAGCATGTCACCTGCCTCCTGGCGGAGGACGGCTCCCCCCTTACGGATCCGGAGGAGATGCGTGGAAGGGCCAGGGCCTTCTATGCCGCTCTTTTTTCCCCGGATCCGACCGACGCCGAGGCCCGCAGGGTGCTCTGGACCGGGCTCCCGACGGTCAGCGCGGGCGACCGAGACCGGCTGGAGTTGCCTCTCTCCCTAGCCGAGTTCTCGGAAGCCCTCCGGCTCATGCCCACCAACAAATCGCCGGGCATGGACGGGCTGACCGTGGAGTTCTACCGCGTGTTCTGGGATGTCCTCGGCCCAGACCTCGTCACCGTCTGGGCCGAGTCCTTGCTAAGCAGGGTCCTCCCTCTTTCGTGCCGGCGAGCTGTGCTCGCCTTGTTGCCGAAGAAGGGGGACCTTCGCGATTTACGGAATTGGCGTCCCCTCTCGCTCCTCAGCACGGACTATAAGGTCGTAGCGAAAGCTATCTCGCTGCGGCTGGGGTCCGTGCTGGCGGACGTGGTCCATCCCGACCAGACCTACACCGTCCCGGGCCGGAGTATCTTTAATAATCTATACCTGGTCCGTGACCTTTTAGAGCTGGGGCGTAGGGATGGTCTGTCATTCGCCCTCCTGTCCCTGGACCAGGAGAAGGCGTTCGACAGGATGGACCACGGGTATCTCCTGGGCACCCTGCGGGCTTTCGGCTTCGGGCCCCAGTTTGTAGGCTTTCTCCGGGTGCTGTACGCTGAAGCGGAGTGTTTGGTCCGGCTCAACTGGGCCCTAACCGAGCCGGTCAGCTTCGGGCGGGGAGTACGTCAAGGGTGCCCCCTCTCGGGCCAGCTGTACGCTCTGGCGATCGAGCCCTTCCTCTGCCTCCTCCGCCGGCGGATGGCGGGGTTGGCGCTTCGAGCGCCGGAGATGCGGCTGGTCCTGTCGGCGTACGCCGACGACGTGCTCCTCGTGGTCCAGGACCCAGAAGATCTGGTGCGGGTGGAGGCCTGTCAGGCCGTTTATTCGGCGGCCTCCTCCGCCCGGGTCAACTGGGTCAAGAGCTCTGGCCTGGTGGTCGGGGACGGGTGGCAGACCAGCTCCCTCCCACCCGCGCTTCAAGCCATTCGGTGGAGCGCGGGTCCGCTGCTCTATCTTGGCGTTTATCTTTCCGCCACGCATCCTTCTCCGCCGGAGAACTGGCAGGATTTGGAGGCCAGGGTGGGTGAGCGGTTGCGGAGATGGACAGGACTGCTCCGGTGTCTCTCCCTGCGAGGGAGGGCGCTGGTGCTGAACCAGCTCGTCCTGTCCATGCTTTGGCACCGACTCAACACCCTGAGCCCGGCCCCGGGGATCCTGGCCAGGCTCCAGAGGATGGCCCTGGAGTTTTTCTGGCCGGGACTGCACTGGGTCTCTGCAGGGGTTCTGAGTCTCCCCCTGGAGGAAGGGGGACAGGGCCTGGTCTGTCTACGTAGCCAGGTCCATGTCTTCCGCCTCCAGGCCCTGCAGAGGCTCCTTTATGGTGCTGGTAGTCCGGCATGGAGCACGTTAGCGCACGCCTTCCTTCGCCGCCTCCGAGGGCTCCGATACGACCGGCAGCTCCTTTTTCTTCACCCGAGAGGTCTTCCGCGAGACCTCTCGGAGCTGCCGGTCTTCTACCAGGACCTTCTCCGGACCTGGAAGCTTTTCTCGGCGACCAGGACCACTGTGGCCACCGAGGGCGAGGATCTCCTCGCGGAGCCCCTGCTGCACAATCCCGATCTCCGTGTGCAGGTGGCGGAGTCACCCTCGGTGAGCCGGAGGTTGGTCCTGGCGGAAACCACCAGGGTCGGAGACCTCCTGGACTACACCAGAGGGGACTGGGTGGATCCCCGTGCGCTTGGTCGGCGCATGGGGCTCTCCACCCTTACGACCCCTCTGCGTGTACTCCAGGAGGTGGGCGCTGCGTTGTCACCTCCCGCTCTTGACTTCCTGTGGCGGACCCTGCGGGCAGGTGCTCCCCGCCCACCTCTCACCCCGGGCCCTCCGGATCTTTTTATTGGGCCCCTGTCCCGTGAGCCCCCCCGGCTCTTCCGATCCCATAACCCGAACCGGCTGCACGCTTTGCAACCGGTCCGGTTTCGAACCGCACCTAGAGACCACCTGTACACGCTCGTGCTCCACACGTTACATTTTCTCACCCTCGTGTCCCGCCCCGATACCAAATGGCGGGACTACCTACTACCTGTAGAGGGTGAGAAACCCCGGTGGGCCAGTCTTTATTCCACCTTGGTTCCACGGCCCGCCGGGGACATTGGATGGCGGCTCCTTCACGGAGCCGTGAGCACGGGCGTGTACTTAGCGCGGTTCACTCCCATTCCTGAGGCCTGCCCATTTTGCGGCCTACGAGAGACCCTGGCGCACGCATACCTTGAGTGCGCCAGGCTGCAAGCCCTGTTTCGGCTCCTCCAGAACCTCTTGTTGAGGTTCTGGTTGCACTTTTCCCCACACCTGTTTATTTATGCACACCCTATCCGTGGCCCCACGAAGTCGCGGGATCTCCTCGTCAATCTCTTCCTGGCCCTGGCTAAGCTTACCATCTATAATACCAGGGAGAAGATGTTGACCGAGGGGGTGCTCTGCAATTGTGGGGCCTACTTCCGTAATCTTTTGGTTTCACGTCTCCGGGCGGAGTTCCACTGGGCAGCGTCCGCTGGCTCCCTTACCACCTTTGAGGAGCAGTGGGCGCTGTCCGGGGTTCTTTGCTCGGTGTCCCCATTTGGTTCCCTGATTTTGAACCTTTAACCGTCACCTCACTCCCTGTTTTTTTATCAGTTGTCCCAAGGAATTACTTGGTTTCTGGGTCCAGTGGTCCCTCCCGCTAGGCTGGGGGAGGGGCCTTTAGCAGTGGGCGGGTAAGCCCGCCCACTTCTCGGTTAACCAATATGGAATCACTACACGATCGGTCGCATTTTGCTGGTGCTCTGGCTCCTTTCTCCCTCTAACCCTCCCCTGCCGTTGCTGCCGTTGCTGCTGAGGGAGGGAGGGAGTGCGGAGGGGGGGGCCTTGCCGGCCTGCCCCCCCCCTCGCCTCCGGAGGGAGAAGCACCGGCCCCCCCCAGCATCAACACCGTCTGGGGGCCCCCCTGCCTGTCTGCTTGCTTGCCTGCCTGCCCTGCCTGGCCGGACGCCTGCCGCCCGCTGCTGTCAGCGTGGGAGCTGCTTTCTCCGTCGTGGAGTCCGGAGACCTGTGTTCCTGATTCGAGAGACTGTGGAGGGGTTTGTGTGTTTTGAGTGACTTTGCCAACTTTGCTCCTGAGGTGGTGTGGTGCCTCCGGTCGCGTTCGGAGGGTGGACGGTACTGAGCCTCTCGCCCGTAATTCCTCGGAGTGGGTGCCATCGCGTACGGAGAAGCCCTAGGGTCGACGTGGGGTCCTTTTGTCCCGTCCCCCGACGCAAAGCGTCTGGAGTGTAGACGGTGCCGGTCCTCTCGTTTGTAATTCCCTGGAGTGGAAACCATCGCGTGCGAGGAAGCTCTGAGGTCGCCGTGGGATTCTCTTGTCCCGTCCCCTGAGACGGACTGTTGAGGAGGGCACCGGGGGGGGG
>NW_020694287.1:7927-9272 GCF_002925995.2 Terrapene triunguis
CCCCCCCCCTTATCGGCTTCAGGCCTGCTGGCTGCGTTCCCAGCCCAACTTTGGCCTTGAATCGCAGCTGGCAAGCATATTTAGCCAGGCCTTCTCATTCCACCCTCCTCTTTTCCCCGCGCGCGCCTACGCCCCCCCCCTTTGCACTGTTCACGCCCCTTTTTCCGGAGGAGCCGACTTTTCTTTTTTGTGTCTGTGCCTTTCCCCCTCCCCCCCCCGTTGGCACCCTCCTCCTCAGCCTGCAGCCTAGCGGGGAGGGGTGGTTGCTTTTTCCTTGCTTCCCCGTCCCCCACCCCAGGGGTGCCCTCCTCCCCTTTCTGTAGTCTCATAGGGGGGAGTGGTTACCCCCCTCTCATTCTTTCCCATTTTCCCTGCTGGTTGCAATGGCGGGGGACTCTGTTCCTGCCCCCACCCCCGCCACTGGCCCTGCTCCCGCCATTGCCCATGCTCTTGCCCCTACCCCACTTTCTTCCTCTGCCCTGTTGCCCCCGCCCGCCCCAGTGGCCAGCCCTTCGGCTGGCCCTGCCCTGGACACCGCCGCTGCCACGGCTGCCCCTTCCACCAGCAGGAAGGGCCAAGGGAGAAAGAAGGGCAAAGGCCCCGCCCGTGGAACCAAGCCTCCTGCGGGCGGGGCCGCAATCCCCGCCGCAGCCCCGACTCCGGCCGCGGCCCCTCCCTCTCCTGCTGTCCCTTCCACCAGCTCTGGAGGCGCTCCATCTCGGACCCCCAGAGCGTACGCCCAGGTGGCTGCCGCCACCCCGCGTACCACCGTGCCATCCGCCCCGACCGCTGCCTCTGGACCCATCCCCGGTGGCCTGGGCCCCTTCCCCTCGCTAACTAGGAGGCATGGCGTCCGTTGCCACCTGGTGCCTGCCTCGCCCCACATCGAGACCTACGTGCGGGCGTTGGCGAGGGTGGTGGGGCCCTCAGCCATCGTGGCGGCCTCCAAAATGTATGGGAAGGCCGTGTTCTTCCTGGCGTCGGAGGCCGCCGCGCAGGAGGCGGTGGAAATTGGCCTGACGGTGGGGGGCGTGTTTGTTCCTTTGGAACCCTTGGAGGACTTGGGCGTACGGGTGGTCTTGACCTCCGTCCCGCCCTACCTCCCCAACGCCGCCCTGTTGCCAGCCCTCTCCGCCCTGGGGAAGCCCATTTCAGTTATAAGCCCTCTTTCGTTGGGCTGTAAGGACCCCGTCCTCCGTCACATCCTGTCTTTCCGCCGGCAGGTCCAGCTCCAACTGCCGCCGGCGGCGGGTGTCGGAACGGCGCTCGAGGGGTCCTTCCTGGTGCCCCACCAAGGGGCCCGCTACCGGGTCCATTATTCGACGGGGGAGGCCCGGTGCTTTCT
>NW_020694288.1:0-4958 GCF_002925995.2 Terrapene triunguis
TGACTGGCCTGTAGTTCCCCGGATCCTCCTTCTTCCCTTTTTTAAAGATGGGCACTACATTACCCTTTTTCCAGTCATCCGGGACCTCCCCCGATCGCCATGAGTTTTCAAAAATAATGGCTAATGGCTCTGCAATCTCATCCGCCAACTCCTTTAGCACCCTCGGATGCAGCGCATCCGGCCCCATGGACTTGTGCACGTCCAGTTTTTCTAAATAGTCCCGAACCACTTCTTTCTCCACATAGGGCTGGTCACCTTCTCCCCATATTGTGCTACCCAGTGCAGCAGTCTGGGAGCTGACCTTGTTCGTGAAGACAGAGGCAAAAAAAGCATTGAGTACATTAGCTTTTTCCACATCCTCGGTCACTAGGTTGCCTCCCTCACTCAGTAAGGGGCCCACACTTTCCTTGACTTTCTTCTTGTTGCTAACATACCTGAAGAAACCCTTCTTGTTACTCTTAACATCTCTTGCTAGCTGCAACTCCAAGTGTGATTTGGCCTTCCTGATTTCATTCCTGCATGCCTGAGCAATAGTTTTATACTCCTCCCTGGTCATTTGTCCAATCTTCCACTTCTTGTAAGCTTCTTTTTTGCGTTTAAGATCAGCAAGGATTTCACTGTTTAGCCAAGCTGGTCGCCTGCCATATTTACTATTCTTTCTACACATCGGGATGGTTTGTTCCTGCAACCGCAATAAGGATTCTTTAAAATACAGCCAGCTCTCCTGGACCCCTTTGCCCTTCATGTTATTCTCCCAGGGGATCCTGCCCATTTGTTCCCTGAGGGAGTCAAAGTCTGCTTTTCTGAAGTCCAGGGTCTGTATTCTGCTGCTCTCCTTTCTTCCTGGTGTCAGGATCCTGAACTCGACCATCTCATGGTCACTGCCTCCCAGGTTCCCATCCACTTTTGCTTCCCCTACTAATTCTTCCCTGTTTGTGAGCAGCAGGTCAAGAAAAGCTCTGCCCCTAGTTGGTTCCTCCAGCACTTGCACCAGGAAATTGTCCCCTACACTTTCCAAAAACTTCCTGGATTGTCTGTGCACCACTGTATTGCTCTCCCAGCAGATATCAGGGTGATTAAAGTCTCCCATGAGAACCAGGGCCTGCGATCTAGCAACTTCTGCTAGTTGCCAGAAGAAAGCCTCATCCATCTCATCCCCCTGGTCTGGTGGTCTATAGCAGACTCCAACCACGACATCACCCTTGTTGCTCACACTTCTCAACTTTATCCAGAGACTCTCAGGTTTTTCTGCAGTTTCATACCGGAGCTCTGAGCAGTCATACTCCTCTCTTACATACAACGCAACTCCCCCACCTTTTCTGCCCTGCCTGTCCTTCCTGAACAGTTTATATCCATCCATGACAGTACTCCAGTCATGTGAGTTATCCCACCAAGTCTCTGTTATTCCAATCGCATCATAGTTCCCTGACTGTGCCAGGACTTCCAGTTCTCCCTGCTTGTTTCCCATGCTTCTTGCATTTGTGTATAGGCACTTAAGATAACTCATCGATCGTCCCTCTTTCTCAGCATGAGACAGGAGTCCTCCCCTCTTGCGCTCTCTTGCTTGTGCTTCCTCCCAGGATCCCATTTCCCCACTTACCTCAGGGATTTGGTCTCCTTCCCCCGGTGAACCTAGTTTAAAGCCCTCCTCACTAGGTTAGCCAGCCTGCTGGCGAAGATGCTCTTCCCTCTCTTCGTTAGGTGGAGCCCGTCTCTGCCTAGCACTCCTCCTTCTTGGAACACCATCCCATGGTCGAAGAATCCAAAGCCTTCTCTCCGACACCACCTGCGTAGCCATTCATTGACTTGCACGATTCGACGGTCTCTACCCAGGCCTTTTCCTTGCACAGGGAGGATGGACGAGAACACCACTTGCGCCTCAAACTCCTTTATCCTTCTTCCCAGAGCCACGTAGTCTGCAGTGATCCGCTCAAGGTATCATTGGTGCCCACATGGAGAAGAAGGAAGGGGTAGCGATCCGAGGGCTTGATGAGTCTCGGCAGTCTCTCTGTCACATCGTGTATCCTAGCTCCTGGCAAGCAGCAGACCTCTCGGTTTTCCCGGTCGGGGCGGCAGAGAGATGACTCAGTCCCCTGAGGAGGGAGTCCCCGACCACCACCACCCTCCTCCTCCTCTTGGGAGTGGTGGTCGTGGAACCCCCATCCCTAGGACAGTGCATCTTTTGCCTTCCAATCGGTGGAGTCTCCTTCTGCTCCCTTCCCTCAGATGGGTCATCTAGTCCACTCTCCACATTAGTACCTGTGGAGAGAACATGGAAACGATTGCTCACCTGTATCTCCATTGCTGGTGCATGGACGCTCCTCTTTCTCCTTCTGGAGGTCACATGCTGCCAAACCTCTTCACAATCCTTCTGTCCCTGCTGCGCCTGCTCTGAATCTTCAGAACATTGTGGCCGTAGAAGCATCTCCTGACGTCTGTCCAGGAAATCTTCATTTTCCCTTATGCAACGCAGTGTTGATACTCATTTCTCCAGCCCTCAAACCTTCTCTTCCAATATGGAGACCAGCTTGCACTTTGTACAGACAAAGTCGCTTCTGTCCTGTGGAAGAAAGACAAACATGGCACAACCTGTGCAGGTTACAACAGCTGATCGCTCACCTTCCATATCCCTGTCCTCTTAAGAGCTTCCTCAGCTGTTGCAGGAACTACTCAGAGAAACCTGCAGATGAAAGCCTCAGTGAGCTCTCTCCAGGCGAACTCCCAGGCAAACTCCCTCTGTTAGCCTCTGCTGTTCGCCGCTCAGCTGGTTCACTGCTGACTGCCCTTATATACCAGTCAGGCCCACCTGGAACAAAGCACTCCCAATTCACACTTTTCAAACAAACAAGCAAGCAATCAAGCACACGGTCAAACTGACCAACTGTCCCAGCAGCAGACACTCAGATACTCACCAACACAGCCCCCCTAATGCAGCACTTAGCGTACCTCCTCTCGGACAGCTCCCAGGCAAACTCCCTCTGTTAGCCTCTGCTGTTCGCCGCTCGAACAGCTCATTCTCTGCTCTGGCTCTGCCTCCCCAAGAGGAACACTCCTAACCCACAGCCCCTGCAGCAACAGATCCTACAGCCTGTTGGAGCCAGCCCACCTACGCCTGGGGGGAAGGGCCGCTCTGCTCCTGGGGAAGGTGGCAGAGCCTTCTTCCTGAACATCCTCAGGAGCCTGGCCATCCTGGAACCAAATGGGGAGCAGGTGTGAGTCTGGGGTCAAGGCAGCCTCCCACTAACGGGCCTTTTTGGTCCCTCCCCATCCCTGCCCAAGCCAGAGCAGTTCCTCCCCCCACCCCACAGGGGTGCAGGGAGTGCAAGCTACACACACGGGCAGGAATTCTTTGCATGATCTGCTCCCAACGTTCCCCCTCGTCATCCCGGGTGCTGCAATAACCGGGGAGTCTCATCCTTTTCAAGCACTGGGGTCAGTCACAAAGACCATCCGTCACTTTGGAAAAGCAGCTCCCTCCTGCCATCCCAGGCCACATTCCCCCGCCCCATCCCCCCAGACTAGAGAAGGGACAGAACCGAGGAGTTCGGACTTCTCCCGGGAAACCATTCCCCACATCAAAGTCCCTAGGCATAGCAAGCCCAGGGCCCCCTCGTCTCTCATTGATTTCCATGCTCGGCAGCTCACAGAGTCTGGCCCAGCTCAGAGACTCTCAGCCTGGGGTACAGTCTCCCACAAGGGAGCCCCATTGCTGGGACCTTTCCAAACACACTGGAGATGGCTCTGGAGAAGCCCCTCCCCGGTCTGAGAGCGAGTGGCTCCTGGGGGCGGTTCGCAAATCCAATCTCCTTGGGGAGAGATTCTCTCCCCCTCTTTCTGCCTCTCCCCAGACGGACAGGGGATGCCACAGAGGAACCCTCATGCCACTCATTTGCTGTAGGTGATGGAGCGATGGATGGTGAATGTTCAGGGTCGCCAGCCGTCCCTTGCCCTCCTCCTCACTCTCCAAGCCCAAGGCAGGCTGGAGAGGGTGGTGACCTGAGGAGTTACCCTGCCCAGCCAGCAGGCAGGGTGATGACACTGGGCGATCGACTGGCTGTGAAAACAAGAGTCTGTCTTATTGCCAAGGGACGGAGAAACTCGGCCAGCAGCAGGGGGTGCAGAACACTGCCCTAGTGCGGGGGTGACAGCGCCTCCCAGCTCCTGACATCCCGGCACTTCACACACCTTCCTGGAGCCTCCCAACCCCCCTGGGCTGTAGGGACTGCGACCCCAACCCTACTGATGAGAAGCAGGCCTGGGGAGGGGAAGCTACTGCCTCAGGGTCACGCCAAGTGTCAGAGGCATGGATGGGACCCAGGAGTCCTTATTTCCAGGCCCCTTCACTAACCACTGCTGCACACTGCCTCCCACAGCTGGACTCTTGGAGTATGGGCTTTCAACCAGCTGTGCACCCACATTATACTAATTGCATCTAGACCACATTTCCCTAGTTGGCTTGTGAGAATGTCCTATCGGACTGTGTCAAAAGCCTTATTAACACCGAGATAGATCACATCTACTTCACCTCACATCACCTGGCCCGTAACCCTGTCAAAGAAGGAAATAGGACTGGTTTGGAATGATTTGTTCTTGATAAATCCATGCTCACTAGTCCTAAGAACCAAATTATCCTGTAGGTGCTGACAAACTGATTGTTTAATAATGTGTTCCAGTATCTTTGCAGGTATGAAAGTGAGGCTAGCTAGTCTGTAAGTCCCAGGATTCTCTTTGTTCCCCTTTTAAAGATAGGTCCTGTCTTGTTAATGGATGGGAAGATGTTCTTCTTTGGGGATCTCAGATGAGAACTGGGGCACAGCACCTGGTTTTTAAGGCCACAAAAATAGAGGCAGGAACCTCTTCTCTCCTGCTGGCAGAGACTGAGGGGCGAGAGGCTGAGGGTTCTCACCAGAGAGCCCAAAGAATGGCACAGGTCACCGCGGAAGGGGAATAAAATTCTG
>NW_020694288.1:4968-12911 GCF_002925995.2 Terrapene triunguis
GGGGGTCCCTGCACCAGGGAGAGAAGGGGACAGGGTGACTCCTGCTTCCACTCGGGGGAAGAACAGGGGCATGGTGGGGCAATGTGCCCCCTTCCCACCTCCGGGACCTAGGGCAGATCGGGCCCCACATTCCCCCCTCTCAGTGATGCCTTCAGCCCCCAACTCCTTCAGGAGCCTATAGCAAGAGACCCCCCCCCCCGTCCTGGACTCCCTGGGAGGTGCCTGCCCCCCCCGCAACTGGAGCACCAAGGACTAAAGTGGCAGAATCTAGTGTCAGTGGTGTTCATGTGGCTCAGGCCAGACACCTGGGCTGGGGATCCCCGCGCATAGCACTGGTAGAGGGCCTGGGCCCAGGGTGTTCACAGCCCCGTCCTCACCCCTCCCTGAGCCCAGCCTGGCTCCTCACCTGGAACAAAGCAGCAGTGCCCATTCGCCTCGCTGCTGCCTGAGTCCCAGGGGCTGCTGCTGTCCCATGGGGAGTGGGCCGAGCTGCTGGTGCTGGGACAGGGCTCCTCCACTTCCTGCCCTGGGGAGGCTAGAAGGTCGTCAGTGACCGGGCAGGGTGATGCCTCCTGCTGGGAATCAGGGCTGGGCTCCTGGGGCCAGTGCTGCCCACACAACAAGCCCCAGAGTCGCCCTGCCCGGCTCCCCTCCTGGGCTGGGTCCTGCCTGCCCAGCTGCATCCTGGGCCAGCTCCATTTTGGCCTGTCCAGTGCCTCTCCCACCTCGGCGCCTGTGCCGGGAGCAGGTTTCCTCCGCCACAAGGCTGGGCACTTCCACCTCCTGGCCCGGCCGGGAGCTCCTTCCCTGCCAGTGGGGGCGGAGGGGCCCCTCTGCTCCTGGGGAAGGTGGCAGCTGCTTCCCTCAGGCTCTGGGGCCACCTACAGAGCCTTCTTCCTGAACATCCTCAGGAGCCTGGCCATCCTGGAACCAAGCAGGGAGCAGGCGTGAGTCTGGGGCAAGGCAGCCTCTAACTGGCCTTTTCAGTCCCTCCCTATCCCTTCCCCAGCCAGAGAAGCTCATCCTTCCCCCCCCCCCCCCCCCCCGGCCCCCGGGGGTGCAAGCCCCACACCCGGGCAGGAGTTCTTTGCATGATCTGCTCCCAACTTTCCCCCTTGTCATCCCTGGTGCTGCAATAACCGGGCATTCCTCCTTTTCGAGCACTTGGGTCAGTCACAAAGACCATCCGTCACTTTGGACAAGCAGCTCCCTCCTGCCATCCCAGCCCTCATTTCCCCCCCAGCCCCCCAGACTAGAGAAGGAACAGAACCCAGGAGTCCGGACGTCAAAGTCCCTAAGCATAGCAACCCCAGGGCCCCCTCGCTTCCCATTGATTTCCATGCTCAGCAGCTCACAGGGTCTGGCCCAGTTCAGAGTCTCTCAGCCTGGGGAACAGTCTCCCACAAGGGAAGGGCTGAGAGCCCCATTGCTGGGACCTTTCCAAACACACTGGAGACAGCTCTGGAGAAGCCCCTCCCCGGTCTAAGAGCAAGTGACTCCTGGGGGCGGTTTGCAAATCCAATCTCCTTTGGGAGAGATTCTCTCCCCCTCTTTCTGCCTCTCCCCAGACAGACAGGGGACACCACAGAGGAACCCTCATGCCACTCACTTGCTCTAGGTGATGGAGCGATGGATGGCAGATGTTCAGGGTCGCCAGCCGTCCCTCGCCCTCCTCCTCACTCTCCTAGCCCAAGGCAGGCTGGAGAGGGTGGTGACCTGAGGAGTTACCCTGCCCAGCCAGCAGGCAGGGTGATGACACTGGGCAATCGACTGACTGTTAAAACAGGAGTCTGTCTTATTGCCAAGTGACGGAGAAACTCGGCCAGCAGCAGGGGGTGCAGAACACTGCAATAGTTTGGAACCTGATCAGATTGAACAGGTTCCAAACCTCCAGGAGGCTCTTACCTTCTAAACAGGGATGTCTGTTTTCTAGTAAAATCAGTAAAAGGAAAGGAGAAAACTCAAAAGAGGTTCCTCCTCGTGCTCAAGTACGTGAACCAGAATTCTCTCTCAGTCATCAAAGAGAGACCTCGAGAAGGTGACTTGCTGAAGCAAAGCCACAGGGTTCTCTGAAATTTCCCTGGCCCAGCACCCCTGTCCTGCCTGGCTGATGTCAGCATCTCTCTGTGAGGTCACCATCTCCCCACCACCTTTGACCAATAGATTGGGGTCCTGCAAAAGGGCTTTGTGATGTCATTGCCACATCCCTCCCCTGCAGTGCTAATGTCCTGCTGCTGGCCAGACACTTTGGAGGTTTGAGCTACTCCCTGTGGATCACCCCACTCAATGAGTGTTCATTCTAGGAAGCAAGCCGGCTAGACAGTAAAACATCAGACGCTGCTCCCAATGCTACACTCAGTTTTTCAGAAATTAGTAGACTTTATGGCCAGAAGAGACCATTAGAGCATCTAATCTGACCGCCTGCATATCACAGGCCTCTTGTATACCACAATAGCTACTGTTTTGGTAACAATTAGCAAGTAAAAGCTAATATCAACTAAAAAGCCACAAATATAAATCTTAAAGTGTTGCTAGGTACACCTTATACCCTGAACACCTTTGGCGCTCCCTGGACGGTTGCGCCTCAGGTGCTCTGGCCCTATTTGCTCGCGTGCATCACCGGATGACTGTGCACCGTTAATTGCTGCAGTTAAGTAAAACTTTTCCTCTGTGGCCCAGCACTACTGCTAGCGATGTAATAATTGGGCAGGCAGCACTTTTCCCTCTTTAGGAACTTTTTCTAAATATTTAAATTAATTTTCTTCAAATGTTTAAATGTTATAATTGTAAGTATGTCTTAGTTTAGTAATGTATTTTCTATTAAAAAGGGAAAATGCAAAGTCTTGGGCGGAGGTTTTGCAACAGTTTTGCATTGGTAAAATATGTCATGCGTGGGCTGTTGTAAAGCTTTTGCTTAAAAATTTTGTATCACAATCTGGCATATCTGAACTGATTATAAAGGAACTATGTGCAGCTTCACAGATCCAGTATGTGTGCAGCTTCACAAATCCAGTACGGCCAAATGCCCTTTGAAGGCCACTCCCAATCAAAGAACCAAATTCAGCCCTCATAAAAATTTTTTACCAGGGCACCCAATGCAGCTACCAACAGTGCCCTGCTGACCTGGCTTAAATAAACAGCCGTTTAATAAATTACACAATAGTCAGGCACTAACGAAATGTGTTAGGTCTTTTTATATACAGCAGTCCTGCCACTCACTGAAACCAGAGACTGGGTCTGCATTAGGGTCCATCAGCAAAGAACTGCCCTCGCCCCATGCTAAGGGACTCTTGTCCGCTAACAAATCCATTAAGCCTTCGGACCTTGCTAAGAAAACAACTTCTCCACCTGAGGCCATAATAAAGCCTCCAACCAAGCAAGGTGATTGTGCTGGTAACCCCTCCCTTGCAGCCTCATTGCCGGACAGCTAAGTGAACTAAGACTACGAAATCTTGAAGAATAGCTTGCGGAAGCTAGCCAAAACTACCTGAAAATGAAACTTTTAATATTCCTCAGCCTCTCCTCCTTAACGAACTTGGGGTGGGGAGGGAAAAAGTATTTTTTTTTTTAAATCTTGGCCAATCAGTAGCCTCTGGTTTGGCCTGTGTCATATTGCAATGTACCCCGGCTCTAAATGGTTGCCCATTGTTGTAGTCCCTGCTCCCCAGCTACTCCCCCTCATATCTTCTCCAATTCCCATACAAATCTGTCTGGCCGTGGCCTCAGGGAAATTCAAGTCTCGGAACAACAAATGTGGTATAGCACATCCTACCGATGGAATTGTTGTTTCCAGTAGTGGATTGTGCTAAATGCTACTATGAGAACCACCACTTTCTCATTTCCCTCTCTGCTTTCCAAATAACTACCTAGTACCCTGATTGTTCTCAGAGAGCAACCATTCAACTGGCCCAGCTTGTACAGTGGAAAAGTTTTTGTCAGGGAGGGGGAGGCTTGGTGAAAGAAGCCTTGCATAACCTAACCAGAGCAGCCGCTATTTGGAAGTCAGCGTTGGCCTAAAACCCTTACCATTACTGTGGGAGTGCCACCCGAGCTGTGGAAGTGGAGAACTACATGGACATTGTCAAAATGGACCTGTGACTCCACCGCATGTACCTTCCAGGCTTCGGGACCTATTAATGGCACCTGGGCTCCAGTGCAATTGCTTGTGCCTAGGCCGTGGGCAAAATGCCTCTGGGACTGGGTAATTGATCGGCAGGTATGGGAAGTCAAACCACCCCACGGACCTAGCCGTTTCATCACCACTCCCCATGATTTCAAGACACAGCACATCTGGGTGGGAATCGAAACCTTGTGGTCCTTGTGGCCCTTGGAACCCCCACAGTTGTCCTGCCTCCGCAAGCTGCATCCTGGAAAAATACTTAATGTTTTAGATATGGCCTGCTGGGAAGGGGAAGCAATAGGAAAAAGACCCAGAAGGGAAATTATTATTTAATAAAAAGGATGGGTGTGCCCTACCCTCCATGCCCCAAATCCCTCTTCCTTACAACCTTAACTTGACCACTGCACAAGGTAGCCGCTTCATCACCTGGCCTGGTATGCCCCAAATCTATGTGTCACTTCACCCAGCCATTCCCATTACTTTTAATTGGACTCCCCTCATCTCTACTCGTTTCTTAAATTTAACCTCTCTATTTAACCTCCTCTCTAGTATGTCTTACCTTCAAACACAAATCCATGTTATAGAAATTGAATATAACAAGGCAGCCAAAGCATATCAGGCCATTTATAGATTGGGTGCTCTATGTTCCTCCCATAATATTGCGTGTTTTGTCTCTAAAGAAATTACCCAGCTCGCACCTAGCCTCCTCACTTCTACAGTCGTAAAAATCCCGCTTGGTATTATTTTAGCAGCCTGTTGTGAAGTGTTAATCGCCTTCTTATGTTGCTTATGTCGAGTTTGTCCTTTACCCCAACCACAGCCTCAACCACCCCTCAGGGCCCTGTTCTTTTCCACCGATGTTGATTATCTCCCAGACTCAAATATTAACCACCTTAGTATAAACTTAGAGTCTGAATACTGTCCAATGGCCTCTTTCCTAAATAAGGATAGTGATGCCTATATGGCATCAGAGGAGGGAGATTGTGGGGAAACAGAACAGGGGGGCCTTCTTCCCGATAGCCAAAGTTCTGGGCCTGCAGGCCCTAAAACACCTCCAACAGAAATCTGCCATGCTGATGACCTTTGTGCAGAATAGGGAAGGCCTAAAAGCCTGAACCAAACTGCACAATTCAATTCTCTGCCAAACCCCAGGCAAAAGTGGGGGGGGGGGGGGGGGGGGAAGAATTGATTCACCCTCCTGACCCGCAGAATGGGTCTTGTTGTCCTTTCTAGTGACCTCCAGTGCCAACCCCCCTCCTTGTAGGGTGAGCTCCTGCCACCTCCCCCTCAGTGCCCCTGACAGCTGTTCCACCTCCAATCCACAGCTCAAGTTCTCAGAACCCTCTCCTCCACCCCCACCCAAGTAGGGCAGGGAGGGGGCTCTAGCGCGGGGCGGGAGGGGACGGGACAGGAGGGATTCTGGCAGCAGTGAAGTGAGGTGTGGGGAGGTTGAGACCTTTCCCCAAGTCATCCCAGCCACTAATGCTGAAGCCGCAGGATGTCAGCTCAGGTGAATGGGGCAGATCAGCAGCCCCTGCTGACTGAATCCTCCCATTCTCTCTAGAGCGGGCCCACCTCTGCCAGCAGCAGGACAAGCTTCCCCAGCTCATGTGCCTCAGCCCTGCCTGGTCAGTCGCCATCACCCGTCAGTCCTTGGCCTCCCAGGCTGCCAGTGATGGGAGCAACTCTGGGTGGTGGCTCGGGTGACACGGCCACTAGGCCACTGGGATCTGGGTGCGGCCCTGTGGGACAGGAGAGGCTCGCAGAAGGCACTTAGGGGACTCTGCTGCCCTTTCCAGGAGCGATAGCACCGTGTCCTAAGAACATAAATCCATGATGAGGTAATGCTTGTCATTAATTAGCCTCGCTAAAGAGATGGGTTGGAGCTGCTCAGGGGACAAGCTGGCTCCCTCCTGCTCATGGAAGTGAATTCATCTCCCTTCCCAGTAGCACCTGCTCTCACTCTCATTCCGTATCAGGATCCTTGCTGCCAGGCCAGCAAATGGCCATAGGATGGGAATGAGGCCTTGCCCCTGCCCCAATCTCCTGAGTCTAATGTAGCTGCTTACCTTGTCCCCCATGAACTGCTGGGCTTCCCCCAGGAGGGAGCAGGTGAGGAGCAGCCCAGCCTGGCTGACATTCAGCAGGGGGTTGTGGATGGCCAGCACTGCCATCCGGAGGAAGGATCTTCTCTGCCCCTCCGAGAAGAACTTTCCGAAGACCTAAAACCAACAGGACGTGAGGCATTAGCAGATTGCCCAGAACCAGGCTCCAAATCCTGGGGCTAGAACGTTATCTCCATCTAGTGGGCCCAGGAGGCAGCCACTGCAGGGGACCCAGCAACCCCCACTCCCTGAGCTGTCTCATGCCCTGGCAGAGTGTTCTTACCTCTCCCACCCTGGCTGTGTTCCTGTAGCCCAGGAGCCTGGTGTCCTGGTGCCAGTCCCAGCACCACAGGTCTTCGGTCTCCTGGATGGACAGCCCCGGGAAAGAGACACACATTTGTCATTCTGGTTTCAGTGCTTTTGTCCTTCCAATCCCATTGGTGGTTGCACAGTGGGCAGAGTCCTCGCTGAGTGCCTGGCCCAACAGAATTGCAGGGGTTGGTGTGTAGAACACAGAAAGAGACAGAGAGAGACTCATCCTCCAGCCGGGGTCAGTCTGAGAGAAATTGGCTGGGGTCCCAGTCTCACTCTTCTATCAGGTGCCATTTCCCAGCTGGTTTCCTTACCCCTATGGTGCAGCAGCAGCTGGTAGAGCCGGTAAACCCCCTCCCTGGCCTGCCAGCTGATGTCCTTGGCTGGGTCACCGATGAACAGAGCCAGCTGTGCCACATGGTGACCCATCCTGGGAAATTCTGCTGAGTTCTAATGGAAGGGAGAGGAGAGGGGACTCCATCAGCAATTTCCTGTCAGCTCCCAGTCCCCCCCGGCCAGGACTCTCCTTCCCCTCAGCCCCTCTGCAGGAGATGCTAGAGGATAGGAGCTAGAGCTAGACCCTTAATTTTCTCTGCCCGCAAGGGAGCCTGGAGCACAGGGTTGTGGGCAGGGCCCTCCATGAGGATTTGCTTCCCCAGCTGCTCCAGGATGACAGGAAGACATGAATCTGGAGCATGGTCCCCTTAAAAGCCCAGAGTCACCACTGAACCAGGAAAAAAAGAACTTGACTCAAGCCAAGAATCATAGAATCATAGAATATCAGGGTTGGAAGGGACCTCAAGAGGTCATCTAGTCCAACCCCCTGCTCAAAGCAGGACCAATTCCCAACTAGATCATCCCAGCCAGGGCTTTGTCAAGCCGGGCCTTAAAAGGAAGGAGACTCCACCACCAAGGAAGGAGACTCCACCACCTCCCTAGGTTACGCATTCCAGTGCTTCACCACCCTCCTAGTGAAATAGTGTTTCCTAATATCCAACCTGGACCTCCCCCACTGCAACTTGAGACCATTGCTCCTTGTTCTGTCATCTGCCACCACTGAGAACAGCCGAGCTCCATCCTCTTTGGAACCCCCCTTCAGGTAGTTGAAGGCTGCTATCAAATCCCCCCTCATTCTTCTCTTCTGGAGACTAAACAATCCCAGTTCCCTCAGCCTCTCCTAATAAGTCATGTGCTCCAGACCCCTAATAATTTTTGTTGCCCTCCGCTGGACTCTTTCCAATTTTTCCACATCCTTCTTGTAGTGTGGGGCCCAAAACTGGACACAGTATTCCAGATGAGGCTTCACCAATGTCGAATAAAGGGGAACTATCACGTTCCTCGATCTGCTGGCAATGCCCCTACTTATACAGCCCAAAATGCCGTTAGCCTTCTTGGCAACAAGAGCA
>NW_020694288.1:12921-16231 GCF_002925995.2 Terrapene triunguis
TTTTGGCCCAATCCTCTAATTTGTCTAGGTCCCTCTGTATCCGATCCCTAACCTCTAGTGTATCTACCACGCCTCCTAGTTTAGTGTCATCTGCAAACTTGCTGAGAGTGCAGTCCACACCATCCTCCAGATCATTAATAAAGATTTTAAACAAAACCGGCCCCAGGACCGACCCTTGGGGCACTCCGCTTGAAACCGGCTGCCAACTAGACATGGAGCCATTGATCATTACCCGTTGAGCCCGACGATCTAGCCAGCTTTCTATCCACCTTACAGTCCATTCATCCAGCCCATACTTCTTTAACTTGGCGGCAAGAATACTGTGGGAGACTGTATCAAAAGCTTTGCTAAAGTCAAGGAATAACACATCCACTGCTTTCCCCTCATCCACAGAGCCAGTTATCTCATCATAGAAGGCAATTAGGTTAGTCAGGCACGACTTCCCCTTGGTGAATCCATGCTGACTGTTCCTGATCACTTTCCTCTCCTCTAACTGTTTCATAATTGATTCCTTGAGGACCAGTTCCATGATTTTTCCAGGGACTGAGGTGAGGTTGACTGGCCTGTAGTTCCCCGGATCCTCCTTCTTCCCTTTTTTAAAGATGGGCACTACATTACCCTTTTTCCAGTCATCCGGGACCTCCCCCGATCGCCATGAGTTTTCAAAAATAATGGCTAATGGCTCTGCAATCTCATCCGCCAACTCCTTTAGCACCCTCGGATGCAGCGCATCCGGCCCCATGGACTTGTGCACGTCCAGTTTTTCTAAATAGTCCCGAACCACTTCTTTCTCCACATAGGGCTGGTCACCTTCTCCCCATATTGTGCTACCCAGTGCAGCAGTCTGGGAGCTGACCTTGTTCGTGAAGACAGAGGCAAAAAAAGCATTGAGTACATTAGCTTTTTCCACATCCTCGGTCACTAGGTTGCCTCCCTCACTCAGTAAGGGGCCCACACTTTCCTTGACTTTCTTCTTGTTGCTAACATACCTGAAGAAACCCTTCTTGTTACTCTTAACATCTCTTGCTAGCTGCAACTCCAAGTGTGATTTGGCCTTCCTGATTTCATTCCTGCATGCCTGAGCAATAGTTTTATACTCCTCCCTGGTCATTTGTCCAATCTTCCACTTCTTGTAAGCTTCTTTTTTGCGTTTAAGATCAGCAAGGATTTCACTGTTTAGCCAAGCTGGTCGCCTGCCATATTTACTATTCTTTCTACACATCGGGATGGTTTGTTCCTGCAACCGCAATAAGGATTCTTTAAAATACAGCCAGCTCTCCTGGACCCCTTTGCCCTTCATGTTATTCTCCCAGGGGATCCTGCCCATTTGTTCCCTGAGGGAGTCAAAGTCTGCTTTTCTGAAGTCCAGGGTCTGTATTCTGCTGCTCTCCTTTCTTCCTGGTGTCAGGATCCTGAACTCGACCATCTCATGGTCACTGCCTCCCAGGTTCCCATCCACTTTTGCTTCCCCTACTAATTCTTCCCTGTTTGTGAGCAGCAGGTCAAGAAAAGCTCTGCCCCTAGTTGGTTCCTCCAGCACTTGCACCAGGAAATTGTCCCCTACACTTTCCAAAAACTTCCTGGATTGTCTGTGCACCACTGTATTGCTCTCCCAGCAGATATCAGGGTGATTAAAGTCTCCCATGAGAACCAGGGCCTGCGATCTAGCAACTTCTGCTAGTTGCCAGAAGAAAGCCTCATCCATCTCATCCCCCTGGTCTGGTGGTCTATAGCAGACTCCAACCACGACATCACCCTTGTTGCTCACACTTCTCAACTTTATCCAGAGACTCTCAGGTTTTTCTGCAGTTTCATACCGGAGCTCTGAGCAGTCATACTCCTCTCTTACATACAACGCAACTCCCCCACCTTTTCTGCCCTGCCTGTCCTTCCTGAACAGTTTATATCCATCCATGACAGTACTCCAGTCATGTGAGTTATCCCACCAAGTCTCTGTTATTCCAATCGCATCATAGTTCCCTGACTGTGCCAGGACTTCCAGTTCTCCCTGCTTGTTTCCCATGCTTCTTGCATTTGTGTATAGGCACTTAAGATAACTCATCGATCGTCCCTCTTTCTCAGCATGAGACAGGAGTCCTCCCCTCTTGCGCTCTCTTGCTTGTGCTTCCTCCCAGGATCCCATTTCCCCACTTACCTCAGGGATTTGGTCTCCTTCCCCCGGTGAACCTAGTTTAAAGCCCTCCTCACTAGGTTAGCCAGCCTGCTGGCGAAGATGCTCTTCCCTCTCTTCGTTAGGTGGAGCCCGTCTCTGCCTAGCACTCCTCCTTCTTGGAACACCATCCCATGGTCGAAGAATCCAAAGCCTTCTCTCCGACACCACCTGCGTAGCCATTCATTGACTTGCACGATTCGACGGTCTCTACCCAGGCCTTTTCCTTGCACAGGGAGGATGGACGAGAACACCACTTGCGCCTCAAACTCCTTTATCCTTCTTCCCAGAGCCACGTAGTCTGCAGTGATCCGCTCAAGGTATCATTGGTGCCCACATGGAGAAGAAGGAAGGGGTAGCGATCCGAGGGCTTGATGAGTCTCGGCAGTCTCTCTGTCACATCGTGTATCCTAGCTCCTGGCAAGCAGCAGACCTCTCGGTTTTCCCGGTCGGGGCGGCAGAGAGATGACTCAGTCCCCTGAGGAGGGAGTCCCCGACCACCACCACCCTCCTCCTCCTCTTGGGAGTGGTGGTCGTGGAACCCCCATCCCTAGGACAGTGCATCTTTTGCCTTCCAATCGGTGGAGTCTCCTTCTGCTCCCTTCCCTCAGATGGGTCATCTAGTCCACTCTCCACATTAGTACCTGTGGAGAGAACATGGAAACGATTGCTCACCTGTATCTCCATTGCTGGTGCATGGACGCTCCTCTTTCTCCTTCTGGAGGTCACATGCTGCCAAACCTCTTCACAATCCTTCTGTCCCTGCTGCGCCTGCTCTGAATCTTCAGAACATTGTGGCCGTAGAAGCATCTCCTGACGTCTGTCCAGGAAATCTTCATTTTCCCTTATGCAACGCAGTGTTGATACTCATTTCTCCAGCCCTCAAACCTTCTCTTCCAATATGGAGACCAGCTTGCACTTTGTACAGACAAAGTCGCTTCTGTCCTGTGGAAGAAAGACAAACATGGCACAACCTGTGCAGGTTACAACAGCTGATCGCTCACCTTCCATATCCCTGTCCTCTTAAGAGCTTCCTCAGCTGTTGCAGGAACTACTCAGAGAAACCTGCAGATGAAAGCCTCAGTGAGCTCTCTCCAGGCGAACTCCCAGGCAAACTCCCTCTGTTAGCCTCTGCTGTTC
>NW_020694289.1:0-1114 GCF_002925995.2 Terrapene triunguis
TGAGCACCAGAAGCTTCTGCAGCAGGAGCCCTGGTTATACTCCCCTCCCCCCCCCCAGGGATCCAAGGAGGGAGGGGGCAGAGGAGAGGCAGCTTGTCACCCCCCCCAACACACCGGGAGCCTGGAGCCCCAGGGGGACCTCTCCCCACCCTCCCCTCACATAGGTGATCTGGGTGTTTGTGGGTCGAATCCCCCCGGACCTGGGACAGGAGGCTTGGGGGGCTGTTACCGACATTCCAGCAGCAGAAATGGGTAACTGAGAATCAGGCCCTTAATCACTAACCACTCAGGGCCCCGGTCACCTGCATCCCGTCACCCAGCTCAGTGCCGGGGTTGAGCGGGAGCATTGATACCGGGAACATCTTCCTGCCAGTACTGTACAGAGCGTCCCCTCTCACATTACAGATATTAACGAGTGTCTGGGGCCGAGCCCGCCAGACTGCGGACGCAACACAAACTGCACCAACGTGGCTGGGAGTTACCACTGCATCTGCATCGATGGTTACGAGTCCAGCTCTGGGAAAGCCAACTTCACACTCGCGAGAGAGAACACCTGCCAGGGTGAGCACTCCTCTGCCCCCACCTGCTGAGACCCCCCCCCCTTACACACACAAATGCTCGTTTCAGGCCTGGTGCTGCACCGGGCTGCTGCCGGCTTTGGCAGTGGCCCGAGGCCGTCAGCGAGGCTGTGATGAGACGTGACCCTCACCTCCTCCTGCAGAGCATGGGGCCGGGCTCACACCATGCCTGGTGCTTGGACAGGGAATAAACCCTTGGGGTAGAAAGAGACCCACGGAGCAAACTCCTTGTGCTGCAGAAGATGCGCTGGGGAGAGGGGAGGGGACCCTCGCTGGCCCCAGCACGCAGCATCTGAGCTGCCAGTGTCCCACTCAGTCTGGGAAGGGGCCCTGGGAACAGCTCTGGGAATTGGGCTAAAGCGTTCTTGAATTCGCCCCCGTCCCCTATTGCTTGAGCTTCTGCGAGGGGCAGGCAGCCATGCTCTCCTCTGACCTCTAGGGCAGGGGTGGCCAACCTGAGCCTGAGAAGGAGCCAGAATTTACCAATGTACATTGCCAAAGAGCCACAGTAACACATCAGCAGCCCCTTATGAGCT
>NW_020694290.1:0-7817 GCF_002925995.2 Terrapene triunguis
AAGAAGTAGGACTGAGTGGACTTGCAGGCTCTAAAATTTTACATTGTTTTATTTTTTAATGCAGTTTTTTTTGTACATTAGTCTACATTTGTAAGTTCAACTTTCATGATAAAGAGATTGCACTACAGTACTTGTATTAGGTGAATTGAAAAATACTATTTCTTTTGATTTTTTTACAGTGCAAGTACTGTACTTGTAATGAAAAATTGAGCACTGTACACTTTATATTCTGTGTTGTAATTGAAATCAATATATTTGAAAATATTAAAAAATCCATCATTGTTTCACAGTGCAGTTAATTGCGATTAATTTTTTAATCGCTTGACAGCCCTACTTTATATCTTAGTTACAGTGTAGTCCACTTTTGTTGTTTTTGAGCTTCAGATGATGCAAGATTCTGGACCAAAAATCTATAAACACAAGCCATCTATATATAGCCTATTGGAATAAGTGCTTGCATAATCTTTGAAAGGGTTTACTTTTTCAACAAGATCCCTCAAGAGGGTTATCATCAAACTATGTTGGATGATGCCTAACCCACGGTTAAGGAAGAAATTTAAGGCAGGCTCAGGCTTTTAGATCCAGAGAAGTCCCAAATTCACAGGCAATCTTATATTTGTCATTGTTACACTTGGATGGTTGATTTGGCTCCTCCTAAATGGCTATCAAATGTGTTTTATAAACTTGGCCCTAAATAGTGGTTTACTCTTCTGTCTCCAACCATGAATCTCACACTCTGTTTTCCTACTTTTGGCTTCTGTTTGCTATAGTTAATAACAGAACCTAGTAAAAAAAATCTTTTGCTAGTCATCATCCATGTCATCACCCCAAATAGGGTTCCTGCAGTAAAATTTCCTTTCTTTAAAGAGTGCATTGAAACACTTGATTTGAACAGAGCTCAGTCATAAAAGGAGCCTTGCATTGTTGTATAATGTTGTATTAGAGAGTTTAGTTGGCAAAAAACAGATTTTCTTGTAGATCTGAACAAAAGTTTTTTTTTTTTTATACGCCACTTGTGCAAAGTGTTTGGCATTCAGGAATTGCTTGGTACAGTGCAGAGTGCCTGGTTTTGGTTTATCACTGTGGTGATGTGCTTAGCACATTCCTGCAACTGATTTTTTTCTATGGCCTTTCTTGTACATTTGTCATTTGTTTTGTTTCACTGTTACTCAGCAGGTATTTAAGTTATCCTATTTGATATCTGTCAGACAGCAAAACCATTTTTAAAATATTTTGCACGGTAAAGAGGATGCATTTTTCATTGTATAACACTTTAATTATTCTCATGAGTGTACTGTGGCAGGCGAATACCCTAGAGAAAAATAAAAAAAGAAAAGGGAAAGTTTAAATTATTTGAAAAATGTTTGACAGTCCATAGCATAAGAGAAAAGTTAGAATAATTATCTTCAGACTCCTTTTTACAGAAATAACTTTGGCTATTTCTGTGTTTTTTTTATATGTGAACTTTACTCCAACCCTATTGTTCAAGAGTGACTACACAAAGCATATAGGTAGCAGAAAACAAACTTTAGAGTGTAGAAGATAGTCTGCAGGATACTGCAAAACCAAATGCCTCACTGCAGGAATTCAGATGCGACTGTGGACAAAAAACAAACAAACCCACACAGACGAACCAAAAGATGCCAACCATTGGGGATCTTGGATCATGAATCCTTTAAAACAATGGTTCTCAAACTTATTTGATCACCCCCCCCCTTTGTGTCTGTAGTAGTTTACACCCCCCCCCCATCACATAAGTACATATACCGATAAGAAAACCCCATCCAACTCTCACTAAATATTAAAACAGTCAGGTGTTGATTCGAACAGAGCCAACCATCCATTGCAATAAAAGCAAAATCAAAACTGTGATGGTGGTCTGCTTACAATTAAATGTGCACATCACATCATAGCAAACAGATTAACATACAGATGGCAATGACTTTGTATAATGCTCTGCCAGCTTAGCAGAAATCCATCAAAATGCACAGTGCCATTTGAGGACCTATGATGTTTGGAGGAATCTGCGTTGCTAGTTATTCATTGCTGTGGGTAAAATGTGTATAATGTTTTTTTCCCCCTAAAGCTTCTCACACCCCCTGAATACACCCCCTGCTGCAGGATAGCAAAGATTTGGAGGGGCTGAAGATCCCAGGCATCACCACTGCAACATCAAACAGCCAACCTGATATATCTAATAGATTGGCTACTGGATATCAACCATGGCGTATATGTACCTATAAAATACAGCTTGTGTGGAAGACCCTTTGACTTCCTCGCAGATACAAAAAATTCATGTGACAAAATTTAAATAATTCCAGTTTATATAACTTCACTTGCTCAAGGGTTTTTAGATATGTTCAGAAAAATCTTCCACACAAGCGTGCCTGGGAAGAGGGGAGTAGATTGCTGCTCCTGTAGCTGCAAATTCATAGGCCTTTGTTACTTGAGTACAAGAGGGCTCCTTCAGGTACTAGCAGCTCTTATCTTCTGTGAGACAGCCACCAGAATGGAACACTGTGCATGTACCCCCACACCCACAACTAGCATTTTAAAACCAGTCACTAAATAATCCCAAATGAGAGACCCACCATTTCTCTTGCAATACCCAAATCAGAGAGAAATAAATATTTCAGAGGATCCCATCAGCTGGAATTTCCAAGTCACCAGTTGCTCCCTTGGTGTCCATTCCAGGTCACAAATGCAATCCTGTTAACTTGTTGGACTTGAAAAAGGCCTTCTAGTACCTTAGCATCCTCTATACAGTGAAGTCTTCCTTCCCAAACAGGTTGTCTAGGATTTGGTCAGAGCAGATTGCTGAATAGATGAGGAAGGAATTGGTAGGCTGCAGTCAGGCAATGTCAATGTCCAAGATACATATTTACACACACACACTCAGTTCAGGTTTTGAGCTATAATGAACATAGCCTAGGTAGATATTAGTGCTGTCAAGCAATTAAAAAATGAATCACAATTAATCATGCTGTTAATAATAGAATACAATTTATTTAAATATTTTTGGATGTTTTCCACTTTGTCAAATATATTGATTTCAATTACAACACAGGATACAAAGTGTACAGTGCTCACTTTATATTTATTTTTGACTACAAATAATTGCACTGTAAAAAAGAAACAAAAGAAATAGATTTCAATTCACCTAATACAAGTACTGTAGTGCAATCTCTTTATCATGAAAGTTGAACTTACAAATGTAGAATTATGTTTAAAAAAAAAAACCTGAATTCAAAAACAAAACAATGTAAAACTTTAAAGCCTACAAGTCCACTCAATCCTACTTCTTGTTCAGCCAGTCGCTCAGACAAATACATTTGTTTACGTTTATGGGAGATAATGCTGCCCGCTTCTTGTTTACAATGTCAGCTGAAAGTGAGAGCAGGCATTTGCATAGCACTGTTGTAGCCGGCGTCACAAGGTATTTACGTGCCAGATGTGCTAAAGATTCATATGTCCTTTCATGCTTCAACCACCATTCCGGGGGACATGCGTCCATGCTGATGACAGGTTCTGCTAGATATCAATCCAAAGCAATGCAGACCGATGCATGTTCATTTTCATCATCTGAGTCAGATGCCACCAGCAGACGGTTGATTTTCTTCTTTTATGGTGGTTTGGGTTCTGTAGTTTCCGCATTGGAGTATTGCTCTTTTAAGACTTCTGAAAGCACTTTCCACACCTCGTCCCTTTGATTTTTTGGAAGGCACTTCAGATTCTTAAATCTTGGGTCGAGTGCTTTAGAAGTCTCACAAATGGTACCTTCTTTGTGTTTTGTCAGATCTGCAGTAAAAGTGTTTTTAAAATGAATAATGTGCTGGGTCATCATCTGAGACTGCTATAACATGAAATATATGGCAGAATGTGGGTAAAACACAGAGCAGGAGACATACAATTCTTCCCCAAGGAGTTCAGTCACAAATTTAATTTTTGCATTAATTTTTTTAACGAGCATCATCCGCATGGAAACATGTCCTCTGGAATGGTGGCCGAAGCATGAAGCGGCATATGAATGTTTAGCATATCTGGCACGTAAATACCTTGCAATGCTGGCTACAACAGTGCTATGCAAATGCCTGCTCTCACTTTCAGGTGATATTGTAAACAAGAAGTGGGCAGAATTATCTCCTGTAAATGTAAAAATCTACATTTGTAAGTTGCACGTTAACGATAAAGAGATTGCATTACAGTACTTGTATGAGGTGAATTGAAAAATACTATTTTTTTTATTACAAATATTTGCACTGTAAACATGATAAAAATAATAATATAAAGTGAGCACTGTACACTTTGTATTCTGTGTTGTAATTGAAATCAATATACACCGCTACCTCGATATAACGTGACCCGATCTAACACGAATTCGGATATAACGCGGTAAAGCAGTGCTCCGGAGGGGTGGGGCTCTGCACTCTGGTGGATCAAAGCAAGTTCAATATCACGCGGTTTCACCTATAACGCGGTAAGATTTTTTTGGCTCCCAAGGACAGCGTTATATTGAGGTAGAGGTGTATTTGAAAATGTAGAAAAACATCCAAAATATTTAATAAATTTCTATTGGTATTCTATTATTGTTTAACAGTGTGATTAAAACTGCAATTAATCACGATTAATTTTTTTAGTTAATCGCACGAGTTAGCTGCGATTGACAGCCCTAGTAGGTACTTATTATGCCATGACCACTTATCTCTAGAGAGAGCTAAATATCTAAAATGTATCCCTAGGGAACTGAGATAATTCAGTCTACTTGATAATTCAGTCTATTTGGTTTGCCAAAAAATCTTCAACACTACATTTGATTGCTGGAAAATTAAAGAACAGCACAGGGCTGTTAAAAAAACAGGGCTCCTAAAAAAAATGCTGTAATTACATGCTTGATGTAGGCTGAGGTATGTCGGAATCCAGCTATGCTGGGTATATTAATAGTCATTTATCATTTCCCTGTGAAACCAAATGCAAGACATTATTAGGTGTAGTAAACACTTGTCTTAATACTGAACCACCTCTTTTTAGAGCTATAGAGAAATATTATTTGCCACCTATACAATGTTAATCCAAGCAAGAGGTGGTTCTGCAATTATTTACAGTCCTGCAGCCACTTCTCTTGTAGAAACAAGTGGTACTAAGCAGAGTAGCTGAGTCTAAGCTTTCTAGGGAGTACTCCCCATCACAGCAGAATCCAGAGAAATCAATTTACCGTACCCCAAGTAAAGGGAAAGTTCTGGAAATAATTAAGTCATGAAGCAGTGGAAGCTGCAAGCAAAAATAGCTGCATCTCACATTAACTATAAATGGGCTTTTTGGTTGTGCTTCATGAAGATAATTGGGTAAGATACATGATGCTGAAATGTTTGACTGACACAGAAGTACGGTGCTGTGAAACGGCAAAAAAGAATAAACTTTGGGCTAGATACTTTAGATCTGGACAAAAATTTTCATCTGAACCTTTTTGGGCCGGGGGGGGCGGCAAAAATGCATATTTGGGTCGACTGGAACGTTTCAATAATTTGTGTCAATTTTGGCAAAACAAAAAAGAAAATTTAAGAAATGTCAAAATAGTTAATTGCAACATTTCTGAAAACAAAATATTTTATTGTTTTTAGGCTAGATTCATAAGGGGATTTAGGCACCCTTCACAATAACTGAGGAGGTCGTCACTGGGTGAATGAGAGTGATTCTATAGCCCAGTGGTTAGATCACTCCTGGGAGGTAGGAGGACACCAGGATACCAGTCTGTCCCAAGCTGACTGGCCTCTTTAACATGAGATGGGGGCAATGCGCCAATTAATTAATTGCTTCCCAGCCTAAGGAGGTGGGACAAAAGAGGGTCAGGTTATAGATTAATGGGCCTCATAAAAGTATTGAGAGTGAGATCAGGCTGGAGATAGAAACACAGGGAGCAGACAGGCTCCTGTGGAAGGCCCTGAGCCAGGGTCTTCAAGGAAAGAGGTGCTCCAGGGGAATAAGCCTGCGGACCCAGAGTTCTATAACAGACCCAGAAAGGACACAAGGCAGCCAAAAAGGACCTGGGAACATGGTCTATAAGGAAAGCTAAAGAGAAGCCCTAGAAGGCAGAGGAATCCTTTTGTTTGTTTGGGACCTTTTATTTTGGACTTTGGCTACCCTGGAAGGGATTATATTTGTGGCGTTTTAGCTGAAAGGCTAAGCCACATCTCCATCACAGGCTGGGGTGTAATTAATGCTGTAATTAAGATATGGTAAAGTCAGAAGGGGCTGAGTGACTACCCCATTCTGTGCAGTGTATGCAATGGGAGAGTACCCAGAACTCAGTCCTCTACGTAGTGTTCTGTTTAGTCTTAATCTGATGAACAACAAAATACAAATCTTAGGGTGATCTGCCTATTTCTAGATCTCTTTCAATGCAGGTCCTCCTCTCTCACCTCCTGGATTCCCCACTTATTGTCCTGAGAGGACCACTGTTGGAGTCAGAAAGGAATTATAAGTGAAGTGGTCTTTTTAATCTCACTAGTAGTCTTTTTTTTGTGCAACACTGAAAAATTGTTTTTTTCATCCTGACATTAGATGTTTAATCAATGTGCAGTATCGTAGCAAAAGATTGGCTGGCAACTTATTTGTGCCTACCTTTTACTTCTAAAACATCAGCTATGTAATTGCAGCATTTTCTTCAGATCCCTACGTATACTTGATTTTTCCTAATGTGAAATGTACTCTTTTAGGGCTGGAGGTTGTGTTAGAGGAAAAAAGGATCAAGATTTTGTTGCAGCTTATAATGGAAATATTCATAACAGAATAATTATTGCATAACTTGGATCATGCTACTTTTGAAATTTCATTTCAGTAGGTGTCAATACAGTAATCAAAGAAACGTCTTTTTCCTGAATTCATTGTCTATTTTTCTTAGTACTCATATCACATTACTGAGTATAATACAAATGCATAGAAAGAAAATATGCAGTGTTGTTGTAGCTGTGTTTGGTCCCAGGAGTTAGAGAGACAAGGTGGATGAGGTAATATCTTTTAATGGGCCACATGTTGGTGAGAGAGACAAGCTGGTCTAGACAGTTGGCCCAATAAAAGATATTACCTCACCCACCTTGTCTCTCTAGAAAGAAAATAATAGGTTGTGGGGAAAATATACCCTGTTTTAACTCCATTTAGATTAGTACAGCTACAGCAGGGATGTTTTTGGCAAGGGTGTATTTAGACCCAATACTAAAATCAGCATTCAGATAATTATTTCACTGCAAATTCATGTACACCTGAATTAGTCAGGGATCCTGACTGAGGGAAAATGTCTCACTGCTGGAGCTTAGTTAGGCGCTAATACCTAGCCTTTTAGCCTAGAGGAGAGAGGCAAGGTAAACAAGAACAGGAAAGCTAACTAAGGAACATATATCTGCTGCAAAGATTATTTTCCTAGCCCCTCGCTTTTACCATGTCACCCCTCTCTTTGCATTCCTTTACTAGCTCCCACTTCTCTATTGCATCAAACATAAATTTATCTTCCTTTCCAAGGTCCTTCACACCCCCACTTGACCTATCATTTCAGCTGCTATCAAGATGTTGACTTCATTTGGCCAATAATGCCAATTTCCATTGCCCACTTGTTAAATTTCTCCCATGCTGCCCCTCGTACATGGGAAGAGTTCCCCATTAAACATCTGCAAAGCTACCTCATGTCCACCTTCAAAACCCTCCTCAACATTCTCCGGTGCCATGATGCCTACAAAAAACGGTTTGGTTGCTATTGTGCTGTGACCACTGCCAATCATGCTGACCAATATTGTTTCCTTGTACTCCCCCTCTTTTGTCTCTTGTCT
>NW_020694291.1:0-5485 GCF_002925995.2 Terrapene triunguis
TCTCCTGACATCCAGGCTGCCCTGCATGGGCCCTTCTGCCCCACGGACAGCCCCCCAGACACTGCAAACCCTGGGCCGCAGGGGACCGGGTTTTTCTCCTGGGCCTTCAGCCTCCTGGCAAAGGATCTGGCAGGGGACGTTAGCTGCGCCCCCAACTGCCCCATCCAAGACAGGCCAATGCCAGGCCACTGGGCACTGATGGACCCTGAGATTCTAGCGTGGTCCTTGCCTGAGAAATCCCCTTAGAACAGGGCAGAGAGCTGCCGGCTGGGCCGACGCTCTGGTTTGCAGGGTCTTTCCTCGGGCAGAGGTCGGGTCCCCCCCGACTGCAGCAGCTGGCACAGAGCCAGCAAGGGGCGGAGGGGGGCACCCGCCTGAACTGGTGCTTCCCTCCAGCTCCCCAGGGCAGCTGTGAACAACTGCAAGAGAACGTGTCTGTGTGTGTGTGTGTCACACCACCCCCGGCAGGCTGGGAGGACGGTGTGTGTGTGTGTTTGTGTGTGTGTGTGTCACATCACCCCCGGCAGGCTGGGAGGAGGGGTGTTTGTGTGTGTGTGTGTGTGTGTGTGTCACACCACCCCCGGCAGGCTGGGAGGAGGGGTGTTTGTGTGTTTGTGTGTCACACCACCCCCGGCAGGCTGGGAGGAGGGATGTGTGTGTGTTTGTGTGTGTGTGTCACACCACCCCCAGCAGGCTGGGAGGAGGGGTGTTTGTGTGTGTGTCACATCACCCCTGGCAGGCTGGGAGGAGGGGTGTGTGGGTGTGTGTGACGAAGTGAGGGGTTTTCTTGTTTTCTGTGGGGTTTCAATGGTTTGCATGCAGAGGGGGTGGGACTCAGTTTCCCTGGGTGTTACTGGTTTAACGAGGTGAGGGGAGAGGGAGTGTGTTTTGCAGAGGACCGGAGAGAGGACGTGGGGACCCAGCCGGTGGCCGGGAGGATGGATATCTCAGTGACCGGTGACCTGGCGACCTGGTGACCCAGAGGCCCAGCTGAGGAGACGCAGCCGGTTCTGGCCAGTGGGAGGACAATGGGCTGCAGAGTGAGGACCCAGTGACCTAACCAGCCGGTTCCAGTCAGAGGACAGAAGCGAGGAGAGGAGGCCCCGGTTTACGACCCTGTTTACCTGGAGAGAAGACAATGGACAGAGGCGGGGCCTGGGGCCTGTGATCGGAGATGCCCAGCTGGGAGCAGGGGGGCTCGGGGCTGGAGAGGGGGAGCAGGCAGAGCCCACCTGGATGCAGAGAGACTGGGATGTGCTGTGCTGAGGGAGGCCAGGCCTGAGGCCCTGAGAGTTTCCTGTGCTGTGTTCAACTCTCAATAAACCCTCCTGTGTGACGCTGGCTGAGAGTCACTCCGGGCTAGAGAACAGGGTGGCATCAACCCCTTCGGGGGGTGGAGGCCCCGGGGGCCTAGAGCGAGGGGACTCCCCGAGGGGGCCCACGGCAGAGACAGACGTGCTAAGGCTCAGAGAGGTGCGGCTCCAGGAGGTGGAGGGGCCTGACCCCGAGAGAGAGTGGACCCCCGAGAAGGGCTGTCGCACTGAAAGGGGCACCCCCCCACGGACCGCACGGGGCCAAGAGTGGGCACGATCTGTGAGTCCGTGACAGTGTGTGTGTGTCACACTGCCCCCGGCAGGCTGGGAGGAAGGGGTGTGTGTGTGTGTGTCACATCACCCCCGGCAGGCTGGGAGGAGGGATGTTTGTGTGTGTGTGTGTGTGTTTGTGTGTCACACCACCCCCGGCAGACTGGGAGGAGGGGTGTGTGTGTGTTTGTGTGTGTGTGTCACACCACCCCTGGCAGGCTGGGAGGAGGGGTGTGTGGGTGTGTGTGTGTCACACTGCCCCCGGCAGGCTGGGAGGAGGGGTGTGTGTGTGTGTGTGTGTGTGTGATATCACCCCCGGCAGGCTGGGAGGAGGCTGCACACTCTGGTTTGGGGGCGAAAGTGCAGAAGCGCCACCTACAGGCAGCACTGGGGAGCCACAACAGAGGGTCTGTCCCCCCAGCCTGGCAGGCACCCTGGCGGGTGAGCTCTGTCCATGGATGCCCCCCAAGGCGGAGGGCTGTAGAGCTGGCAGGACGAGGCCCGGCCCCCTCGGGCGGTGACAACACTCAGGACTCTGCCCCATCTCTAGCCCTTCCGGCTGCCCCACTCAAAGGCTCAGTTGTGTGCCGGGGAAGGAGGGCCGAGCGGTTAACACAGGCTGGCTGGGTTCTACTCTCAGCTTGGCCATGGACTTGCTGTGTCACACTGGCCCTGCGCTGTGCCTCACTTTGCCCACCTGTGAAATGGGAGCAATGATAAGGCGATGCCTTACACCTCACGCAACGCCACGAACGGTGCTTTGAGATCCATGGCTGGACGGCACCAGGGCAGGAAGAGCATAGGCCAGCGTCCCCCTTACAAACAGCCGTAAATACCCCCTGCCGCAGGACTTGAGCCAACCACTAACGGGGTGAGGCCGAAGCCTTCCCCACGGCTGGGTCAGTGCAGCAGTGTCCGCTGGCTGGGAGAAGTTCAGCGCCTGCCTCTGATGCAGGAGGTCCTGGGCCCTGGGGGAGCTGAGACAGGGGCCTGGACCCAGGGCCCTTCACCCCCTTGTGCGACCTGACGCTGCCCATCTGCTGTGTTCGGGGGGGGGGGGGTTAGATTCCTCTTCACGTGTCAAACCTGGCATGCTGGGACGTGCCAGCCATGCCCGCCAGCCTGCAGGAGCCAGTCGGGACGGATCCGACCCTTCCTTTGGGGGGCGGGTTTTAGCCGTTCCCTGGGAATTGATCAGGTTGTGTTTAAAAATGCAAAAACCAGAAGAAAATCATTAAACAAATAAAATGAAGGGCAGTGGGCAGGGATGCCTGGTACTCGGGGCCAGTGGGCAGGGATGCCCAGTACTCAGGGGGCTGAGGGGCAGGTATGCCCGGTACTCAGCGGGGCTAAGGGGCAGGAAAGCCCAGTACTCAGGGGCCCTGGGGGGCAGGGATGCCCGGTACTCAGGAGGCCGGCGGGCTGGGATGCCTGGTACTCAGGGGGGCTGAGGGGCACGGATGTCCAGTACTCAGGGGGCCGGCGGACTGGGATGCCTGGTACTCAGGGGGCCGAGGGGCAGGGACGCCCGGTACTCAGCGGTGCTGGTACTCAGAAGGGGCAGGACATGGGGGTGGGGAGTGTCTGGTACTCATGGATGTCAGGGCACCCAGTACTCACCGGGGTACCCGGGGCAGAGCTGGGGGGTGCCCGATACTCCTGGAGGGTGTCTGGTACTCGGAGGGGGATACTGTTACACACCATGTAGCAGTAGAGGAAGCCATGGGCACTGAGGCGGGTGCAGCCTTGTGCTCTGCCGGTCACTGTTGGGTGGGCGATCTCGGCTGCTGGGACACGGCTCCCTGCTCGTCTCGCTCCCCCACTGCGCAGAGGAAGCAGGCGGGGCGGCAATGAAGGGCTGGACAAGCCCCTGCCTGACCCCAGCCCTTCAGCACGGGCCCCCCACTTCCTTTGCGAAACCTGCCTGGGGCCTCACCAGGGCCAAGCTTGGGGTGGACAGCCAGAAACCCCAACGCTGGCAGGTTTAACCCAGGAGCCTGGAGAGGAAAATCCTGCAAACCTCAGCATGTGCAGAACTGGCAGGTGCCAGTCCAGCTTCCTTGCTCCAGTTCTGCCCATGCCCAGCCATCAGCCCTGACCCCCGAATCCCCTTCCTATTCTAATCGGGTCCCTTTCCCCCACCTCAGCCAGTGGCCCTCAACCCCAACCCGCAGCCCCTGCGAGCCCAGCCCTGGGCTCCCCACTCCACCCCCCCTCTGCCGGTGCCCCTCACTCCTGACCTGCAGCCCCGTTAGCCCAGCCCTGGGCTCCCCCACTCTGCCGGTGCCCCTCACTCCCGACCTGCATCCCCCTGTTAGCCCAGTCCTCCACTCCCTTCTCCGCCAAAACTCTGCCAATGTCCCTCAGTCCAAAACCTGCAGCATCCCCCTGCTTTTCCAGTCCTGGGCTCCCCGCTTCTCTGCCGGTGCCTGGCCTGCTCAACCCTGACCTCAGGCACGGACCTAAGGTGTTTGTGTAAGAAGCTGCCAAGACAAATGGGTGCATGAGGGTGGGGCACTGGGGGCGCAGAGGGGTGGGGCAGGGGCGAAGCGGCGTGAGATGAAGGCAGTCGGGAGGGGCAGCGTTTTGAGGTTGTTGAATGTGATGTGACATTCACAAAGGGCCAGAGAGGCAGGCGGGTGGGGCGTGACCTGATCAAATCAGTGGGCAAAGAGGAGGACACGTTTGTTGCTGCTTGGACAGTGAGCGGGTGGTTTCCCTTTACAGAGATGTTGACACTCCCGCGGCCATAACGCCGTTTGCCTTGTGCAGGGGTGCGAGACCCAGGCTGCAGCCGGGCGCAGGCCGGGCAGGGCTCGAACACCATAGAACTCAGCACCACCAGATTCGGGGTGTAGACGGGCCCTCTCCCGCGAGCCAAGCCCCGCGTAGGGCTCAGGCCGGCGGCTGGCGCTGGCCGCCCCGCGCTGCGGCAGACACAGCGTCTGCCCCTGGCTGCGGCCCTCGGGCCCCCGTTGCGCAGAGCGGGGGGCAGCGCTGCCCAGAGGAAGACGTTTGTCCCACGGCTCTCGAGGGCCCCGCAGACCCCGGGCACGAGGCTACGTAGCCCCGGTGCCTCCCACTGACTGGGGGCGCGCCCGGGTCTCAGACAGGGCCGGGGCTGCGGGGAGACCCCGGCCCTGGGTCTGGATCTGGCCCGGCCGTGGGACCAGCCTGGGGGGCTGAGCTGCTGCTCGGGGGCCCGGTCCCTGCATCCCCCGGGCGAGCTGCAGCCGGGCCGGGCCTGGCCCCGCAGCCCACGTGGAGGGAAGCTGCAGCTGGCAGTGGGCGGAGCCTGGCCTCTATCCGCGGGAAAAGCGGCTGGCGGGGGGGGCGGGGGATGACGTGGCACTGATTGGCGCCGTCCACCAGTGACGTCAGCCGCTCACCCCCTCCCCCGCCCGGAAGGGGCGGGGCTGGGTTGTTGCCAGCGCTGCCCGCAACAAAGATGGCCGCGAAGTCAGCCCCGCCCCCCCCGCCTTGCCCACTCTCAAAATGTCCCCTCCCTCCCCTGCAGGGCTCTCCATTATTGTTTGGCAAAGTCCAAATTTCTTGGTCAAGGTCCAGGCGCCGGAGACACCAGTACAAAACAACCACCGCGCTGCACTGCCGGGGAACTACACTTCCCATGACGCCCCGCGGAACCCGCCTCCCAGCATGCCCCGCGACTCAGCCCCCTCCCTTCCTCCCTCCCTCCCCGGGCGAGGCGGCGCCGCGCGGCCTGCTGGGAGCTGTAGTTCCGCGCGCGCCGCCCCGTCCATCACGTGGCCTCGCGCGAGTGAGTCGCCGGCACTGGCCGCGCTGGGAGCTGAGCCGCAAGATGGCGGCGCTGTGGGGCGCCGGGCGCGCCGCCGGGGCCAGGGGAACCCGCCGGGGCCGGGGGGGCGGCAGCGGCCCGGAGC
>NW_020694292.1:0-2965 GCF_002925995.2 Terrapene triunguis
CGCTGCCCACGGCCCCGGGGATTGGGCACCCCCAGCCCAGGGGCCAGGCAGCATCGGGTCTGGGCAGCATCATCAGTTGCCAGGCAGAGCCGGCTCCAGCAGGGCTCAGTTCCCTACTTCTCCCTCGTAGGGGGCAGAGCACGGGCCTGGGTCTCGGGCTGCAGGTCTAGCCCGGCGCCTGCCATGGCACTAGCCCAGATGCCACCAGAGAAGGACACACAGCAAAGTGTCTGGCAGACTCTGTCCCCTTCCCTGATGCCCCAAAGCCTCCTCTCTGCTGGGGTGGGGCAGGCCGTGTGTGTGTGGAGTCTCTGGTTTGTCTGCGTAAATTTAGCCCCCGAGGAAGGTTTGGGGCTGGCCCCACAGGCAGAAGTTCTGAGCTTCCCCCCACCCCCACGGGACTGAGCCCTGCCCCCCAGACACCCCACCATAGAGGGGGGCTCAGTCCCCATGGGTCAGGCACAGCTCGGCCTCCCAGATGCTCCCACCATCAATCTCCCTAAGGGGCTTCTCTGGCCCCCCAGTCTCTGAGCCCCTCCCACTCTCTGCTGCATTCACCCCCCGCCCCGTGGGGCAGGGCAGGGCCATTGTCCCCATGGCCCAGCAGGGGAGGGAGGCCCAGAGAAGTCAGTGACTGGCCCAGGGTCACACAGAGTCTGTGGCAGGGCCAGGAATGATCCCAGGGCTCCTGGATCCCAGGCCAGCCCCAAACTGCTGGGCCGGCCCCTCTCTGGCCTCTCCAGCGCTCGGCCCCTCCTGCCAGGCGCAGTGTGAAGACCCAGCGCGTTAGCCGGGGCGGGGAGTGAGTTAGTGTCATGGGGGCGGGAAGCAGCGGCTTTGGGCAGGGGGCAGGGACCAACGTGCCCCACACAGGGCCCAGGACAGACCCCGGGGGAGGGAGTTTGGTCACTAACAGCAGATCGGAGCCGGTGCCAGCAGAAAGGAAAGGCCCCATGTCCCCGTCCCCACCTCCCCAGCCAGTCAGTCCCCACCCTGGGGCCAGATGGGAACAGCACCCCCTAGAGGGTGATGGGCCTGTGTCCCAGTCTCCCATGGATGGTGCCCCAAACCCCGTTTGTGGCCTGGTCTACACTTAACATTTATCCTGGCAGAGCTCTGTGGGTCAGGGTGTAAACCCCCCCCCCCCCCAGTGCAGAGCTGGGCCGGCCAAGTCCCCCGTGTGCAAATAACCGTGCTGCAGAACAGGGTGTCTGGGGGTGGCGTGAGCGCTGTGTGCAGAGACAAACCATCCCTGAAGACGCGGCGTCCACACCGGGGACAACTCCCCCCCCCACTCCGGAGGTGCCATGTCCACACCGGGAGCAGGCATCTGGCCGGGAATTTGCAGTATTGTCAACCCCAAATGTTCAAAAATCCTGCGATGATGTACAAATACTAGCTGTGGGATTTATTTGCCTTCTGCTTTTTGACCCCTTAGGGTGCCCAGAGGGTCACAGGTTGAAGCTCTTCCCACAGTCCCGAGGGCTGGACACTCCCTTTGTCTCTAAGAATGAGGCTGGAATCGTTCCAGACCCACATGACTCCTGGAGCTGGGGCTTTAGGAAAACACAAGAATTATCCTGAGACTCGTGATACAATCCTGAGAGATGGTGTGATGAAGTGGGGGATTGTCTTGTTTTTTCCATGTTTTTCCAATGGTTTGCATGCAGAGGGAGTGGGACTCAGTGTCCCCGGGTGTTACTGGTGAAGGGAGAGGGAGTTTGTTGTTACAGAGAACCGGAGAGGGGACTTGGGACCCCAGCCGATGGCCTGGAGTACGGATACCCCAGCAACTGGTGACCTGGTGACCCAGAGACCCAGGTCAGGAGTCGCAGCCGGTTCTGGCCAGTGGGAGGACAATGGGCTGCAGAGAGAGGACCCCGGTGACCTGACCAGCCGGTTCCAGCCAGAGGAGGGCGGAGAGGAGAGGAGGCCCAGGCGACCCTGTTTTCCTGGAGAGAAGACAATGGACAGAGGCGGGGCTTGGGGCCAGTGATCTCAGATGCCAGCTGGGAAGCAGGGGGGCTCTGGGCTGGAGACGGGGGAGCAGGCAGAGCCCACCTGGATGCAGGGAAGACTGGGATGTGCTGGGCTGAGGGAGGCCAGACCTGAGGCCCTGAGAGTTTCCTGTGCTGTGTTCAACTCTCAATAAACCCTCCTGTGTTACGCTGGCTGAGAGCCACTCTGGGCTAGAGAACAGGGTTGCATCAACCCCTTCAGGGGGGTGAGGCCCCGGGGGTCCAGAGCGAGGGGACTCCCAGAGGGGGCCCATGGCAAGAGACAGACGTGCTAAGGCTCCAAGAGGTGCGGCTCCAGGAGGTGGAGGGACCTGACCCCCGAGAGAGAGTGGACCCCCGAGAAGGGCTGTCTCACTGAAAGGGGCACCCCCCACGGACCGAACGGGGCCAGGAGTGGGCATGATCTGTGAGTCTGTGACAGCTGGGAACACTGAATTTCTCCATCTCCTCTGCTGCTCTGCCCGGTAACAGCCTGGTCGGCGCAGGGATTTCAGCCATTGGCATTCAGGCTCCCCTGGCCAATGCCGGGCACTGCCCCCCTCCAGGGTGTGACATGTGCCCCCCCCGGGTCCCCTAGTGCTGCCGTCCCAGTGCCCGGGGAGAGGAGATGGGCGCAGGATGGGGCGTCCCCATGGCCCAGCTGGCCCTGCTCACCCTGCTAGCCCTGCCGGGCGCCGGGGCAGTGACAGGTATGGGCAGGGTGGGGGCTGTGACACCCGGGCCTGGGGTGAGACTTAACCTCCATAGTGCCCGTCTCCCCCTCAGGGAGGGGACAATGGGTGGGGGGCTGATGGGGCAGGGATAGGTACGTGGACGGTGGGGTAGCCGTATTTGGAGGGGGCTACAGGAAGGAGGGTCTCACCCCATAGTGGGGAGGGGATGGGGTGGGCAGGGTAGGATGGGGGCTGATCTGGGCAGGGTGGGGGCTGCAGGGAGGGGAGGGTCTC
>NW_020694293.1:0-1242 GCF_002925995.2 Terrapene triunguis
TGGCACAGCAGCCTATTAAACACTCCACAGGCGCTCAGGGCTGCAGCGGAGAGAGATGCCTCTCCCCCAGCCCTGGACCTGCTGAGGCGGGGAGAGGCGACTCTCCCCGCTGGCCCCAGCCCAGCCCTGCACCTGCCACGGCTGGGGGGAGAGGCATCCCTCCCCCGGTCCCGGCCTGGGCCTGGACCCGCCATGTCCAGGAGAGAGGCGCCCCTCTTCCAGCCCCAACCTAGCCCTTACCTGGACCTGCAGCGCCCAGGGGGAGAGGCGCCCATCCCGCAGCCCCAACTCAGCCCATCCCCGGACCTGCCGTGGCCAGAGGAGAGGCCCCCCTCCCCCGGCCCCAACCCAGCCCCAGCCTGGACCTTCTGCAGCCGAAGGAGAAGTGCCCCTCCCCTGGCCCTAACCCAGCCCCTGCCTGGACCTGCTGCAGCTGGGGGACAGGCGCCTATCCCGCGGCCCCAGCCCAGACCTGCCACGGCCGCAGGAGAGGCGCCCTGCCCCCAACCCAACCCCTGTCTGGACCTGCTGCGGCTCTGGGAGAGGCGCCTGTCCCACGGCCCTAACCCAGCCCATCCCCGGACCGCCCGTGGCCAGAGGAGATGCGCCCCTCCCCCGGCCCCAACCCAGTCCCAGCCCAGACCTGCCATGGACGGGGGAGAGGTGCCTATCCCGCAGCACTTGCCCCGGAGCTGCCACGGCAGGGACAGGCGCCTCTCCCACCCAGCCCAGGTGCTGCTGCAGGGAAAGAGAGCTGGGGGGAGTCCTCTCTCCCCTCTGTAGCCCCAGGGCAGCCTGCACCTCAAACCCTCATCCCCAGCCCCACCCCAGAGTCCGCAACCCCAGCCAGAGCCCGCAGCCCCCCGCACACCAAATCTCTGCCCCAGCCCTGAACCCCTCCTCCTCGGCCCCATCCCAGAGCCCGCACCCCCAGCCGGAGTCTGCACTCCAGCCCTCTGCCCTAGCCCTGAAGCCCCTCCCACACTCCAAACCCTTCAGCCCCACCCCTACCACATGAGTTTTGTTATGTTCATCAATATGAAGGTGATGTGTCACATATCACCTCCATATTGGTGCACATAACAAAATTCATTCCTCACTGCACATCCGAGACTGCTATAACATGAAATATATGGCAGAATGCATGTAAAACCGAGCAGGGGACTTACAGTTCTCCCCCAAGGAGTTCAGTCACAAATTTAATTAACATATTATTTTTTTAATGAGCATCATCAGCATGGA
>NW_020694294.1:0-2871 GCF_002925995.2 Terrapene triunguis
TAGCCTGGGCAGCATCTGTCCCTCCTCTTGCATTAAGAGGGAAGAAATACCAGGTCCAAGTGAAACTCTTAAGGATCTTGGAAGGACAAGGGGCTGCATTGACCTCCATGAAGATTTGAACCTGGGGTTCCAGGGAGTAGGTATTTTAAACCCCCAAGACTTTGCCCACTAAGGCAGCCCCTCCAGCACAAGAGAACTAAGAGGCACCTAAAAAGTCACTCCAGAAAGAAAATGAAAGTCTGTCCCTGTGCTTTATAACCCTTCAGGTATTAAGATCTTGGGGGGCGAACTTTCAAAGGGGCCTCAACCCATCTGACCTGTAAGAAACAGGATTGAGATGGTTAACGCTCTCAACATGCAGGCACACACATTTCCACCCAGGCAGCTGTCATCTCAGCTGTGCCAGGAATCGATTGTGGATGTAAAACAAGAGGCCGTTAATTAAAAGTAAGAGGTTACCATGAACCTACTGTAATCAGTAAAGGGTGGAGGGAGAATCCTGCTGCAAGCTGAAGAGAGGGAGGACAAAGGAGTTGAGATTTTACTTGGTATTCTTCAGAGTTCCCGCATCCAGATTCCAGCTGAGACAAAGGTGGAGAGCAAAGCCCTGTTTTGCAATTAATCTGTCCCCCCTCAGGCACTTCCCAGGAAGATCCAAACCTCTCCATCACACAAATGATAGACATCTCTCAGCAATCAAGGGCAACCCAGTTTATTAGAAGCCTCCTGCTGAGACAGCACAATGCAAGAGGCCACTGTTTGGAAGTGTAAAGGAAGGAGCCCTGGAAGTCTGATTGTTTCTCAGCTCAGCAAACTGGGAGAATCTTTGTTTTTTTCTTTTAAACACAAACAGGCTAGCTGAACCAGGAAACGCCAAACTAACCCTATGGTTTACAGATCATCAGCAGTGACATAAATAGGTTCGGGAAGGAGGGGGTTCAAGGTACCCAGTGGGTTTTGGTTTCCAGGGCCGCCCAGAGGATTCAGGGGGCCTGAGGCAAAGCAATTTCCGGGGCCGCTTTCATAAAAAAAGTTGCAATACTATAGTAACATGTATTCGGAAATGTAAAAAATTATCAGTGAAATACATTCAAAAATTAATTTTTAATAATTTGAAAATACACGAAATACTTTAAATACATTAAATGTTTTAATGGTATGTATACATTTGCAATTACATAATGGGCTCTCGCTGGGTGATGGTGATGGTTGGTGCCAATGGGCTGTCGCTGCCTGGGGGTGGCGCTGCGGTTGCCCAGGTGTGACGGGTTGGATCACAGAAACCCCCTTGGGAGCTGCCACCCGATGTGCCAAGACTACCCCTGCTTCTGTTTTCCCTGCCAGCTCAGGGCTCCAGCACCCCATCTTGCTGAATTAGACACTCCAGTCCACTTCAACACAGACCCAGGGTCTGAATCAGTTGTCCCAAAGCTACAAGTTTATCCAAAAACAGCTCACAGGGGTGTGCTTGTCTTTAGCACTCAGATGCCCAACTCCCAATGGAGTCTAAACCCAGATAAATCCGTTTTACCCTGCATAAAGCTTATGCAGGGCAAACTCATAAATTGTTCGCCCTCTATAACACAGATAGAGAGATATGCACAGCTGTTTGCTCCCCCAGGTATTAATACATACTCTGAGTAAATTACTAAATAAAAAGTGATTTTATTAAATACAGACAGTAGGATTTAAGTGGTTCCAAGTAGTAACAGACAGAACAAAGTAAGTCACAAGCAAAATAAAATAAAATGCGCAAATCTATGCCTAATTAAACTAAATACAGATAATCTCACCCTCAGAGATGCTTCAGTAAGTTTTTCTCAGACTGGACACCTTCCAGGCCTGGGCACAATTCTTTCCCCTGGTACAGCTTTTGTTCCAGCTTAGGTGTTATCTAGGGGCTTCTCCATGATGGCTCCTCTCTCTCTCTCTCTCTGTTCTCTTCCACCCCTTTATATATCTTTTGCATAAGGCGGGAATCCTTTGTCCCTCTGGGTTTCCACCCCCCCTCACTGGAAAAGCACCAGGTTAAAGATGGATTCCAGTTCAGGTGACATGATCACATGTCACTGCAAGACTTCATTACTCACTTGCCAGCACACACATATACAGGAAGACTCAAAGGTAAATACAGCCATCTGCAGACAATGGGAGTCATCAAGATTCCAAACCATCCTTAATGGCCCACACTCTACATAATTACAATAGGCCCTCAGAGTTATGTTTTATATTTCTAGTTTTAGATACAAGAGTGGTACATTTCTACAAATAGGATGATCACACTCAGTAGATTATGAGCTTTGTAATGATACCTTACAAGAGACCTTTTGCATGAAGCATATCCCAATTACCTTACATTCACTTATATTTTTATAAAACCATATAGACTGCACAACGTCACACCAGGGCTGGGTGGGGAGCTGGGCTCTGGGTCGGGGGGTGCCCGGCTCAGAGGTGGGGGTCAGGGCTGTGTGGGGATGGGGTCGGGAGGTGCCCGGCTCAGAGGGGCAGGGCTTGGAGCTGGGGGTCAGGGCCCTGCCCCCTTACCAAGCGGCTCTGAGCGGGAGGAGCTCAGGCCCCGCCCGAGCCACGCCGCTGCAGCACTGTCCAGGGCCGCTCCTGGACGCAGAGCGCCAAGGCGTCGGGGGATGGGGGAAGGCGGAGGCGAGCCTCCGACATTCTCATGGGGGCCCCTGCGGGGCCCGGGGCAAATTGCCCCACTTGCCCCCCCCCCCCCCCCTCTGGGCGGCCCTGTTGGTTTCAGCATGTCTGCACAACAGCATAATCTGATGCACTAGTTCTGAGAGGCAGTGTGGTCTAGCAGACTGGGGCTAAACTGGAAATCAGAACTCCTGGGTTATACCAGGCTGT
>NW_020694294.1:2881-3460 GCF_002925995.2 Terrapene triunguis
CCTCCTCTACCCTGCCCCCGCCCGCCTCACCGCTCCTCTACCCTCCCCCCAGCCGCCTAACTGCCCCTACCCACCTCCCTGCCCCACCCCTTTCACTACCCTCCCCTCCACCCGCCCGCCTGCCTCACTGCCCCGCGCCCCCTCGGTCTGACCGCCCCCCCGCCCCGGCGCGGCACTCACAGGAGCTGACGCTGAGGAGCAGTAAGTGGAGCCGGCCCCACGCCCCGGGCCCAGCCATCGCCGCGCACCCAGCTACCCACAGAGCTCTGCGAGATGCCGCCCGCCGCTGCCTGACTGAGCCCCACCCGGCCCCGCTCGCCGTCCGCAGGTGAGGCCCCACCCTTTCCCCAGGTGAGGCCCCGCCCTCTGTGTCCCCATTGGCTCCCGGCCCAGGCCCACCGCCCCGTGCACCCCGCCCCCAGGTGCTGATTGGATGCCGGTACGGTGTCGTCAACCAATAATATAGTCAACCCTGTGCCCTGACTGGCCAGCACACCTACAGCTCCGCCCTGATTGGCTACCGGTGGGGGCCCTTAACCTCGCCCCCGTGAACTTAGTCCCCGCCCCAAGGCCCTCCCC
>NW_020694295.1:0-1850 GCF_002925995.2 Terrapene triunguis
CACATGTCTCACATACAACTTTGCTGTTGTCCAATGTTGAAGTGTCTTTTTTTAAAAACTTGAACTGTTTTTGGAGGTCTTCATTACAATTACACAGATGTTTCCTAGACATTTTTATAGCAAAAAAATGACCACACACGAACTATTGATTCTTCTAAGGACACAGGTATGCATAAGCCCCCCCACCCCCCAAAAAACAACCAAAAGCATCAACTGGCAACATCATGTGACTGGTGGCAGCATTGCCTTCACAGCTGGGCAATGGAGAGCATCAGCTGCTTGCTGGCCTGCCTGGCTCTGAAGACAGCACCCCCGCCAGCAGCAGCAAAGAAGTAAGAGTAGCATGGTAGTATTGCCACCCTTACTTGTAACACAACCAGCCCTTGACAAAGGAGAACATGTGTGTGAATGAACTGTGTGTGCTCCTTGTAGGGATGTTTTGGATACATATCAGTCTGCCTCTGGCTGGCACCCTGTTCCTGACAGCCCCTATTTTGCTGAACCAATTTCTTGCTATGGGCCAAGTTAATCTCCAGAGATCTCTATGGCCTGGTAAATCTACTACTGAAACACAAGGGTAGAATTGATTTGCAAGTGTTCCTTCACAAGGCTTTCTCGGAACACTGGCCCAGCCCAGCATCTGGGCACGGCTCTCTGCCTCTACGACAGGCAGCTTTTTTGGCTCAGGGAGACTCTGAGCTAAAACAAAACGTACAATTAAAAACCCTTCCTATTTCACACTGTCTCAACACTCAGGCTCCAAAGCGAGGCAAACCTTGGAGCTGGGAAGAGACCATCACGCTGCTTTCAGCCTGCAGCTGCAACTCAGCTAACTAGAAAAAATCAGCGTTTACATATTAGAGAATTGCCACTAACCCCTGTCGGAGAGCGGGGACTGCTGCCCAGGGGGACAGCTTTGAAGGCAGCGCTTCCTTCACAAATCAGGGCAAATGTCCAGTTTTAGTGAAAAAGTAGGGACGGCCAGAAGAGAGCTGAAAAAGGGGACGGTCCCTGCCAAAACAGGACATATGGTCACCCTTCTACAGAGGGGGTGAGAGTGGAGCATTTCGAGGAGTAGAGAGCCAGTGACACCTTGTGGAAGCTTTTAGGAATTACAAGAAATCAGAAAATGGCAAAAACCCATCTTTCAGCTCTCAATATGCTACTAAGGCAAAGAGAAGGGGGAATAATGTGGTTGTTCCCAAACATCATCCCCTGTGAAATGTGCAAGAGGGCTCGTGTCTGGACACAGCTGCTGTCTCCGTGTCTAGCTGTGTAATATTACCACAGGGTGTTTATACAGCACAAGGAGCGGGTGGGGCAGGACTGAGGGGCCAGGACAGAGCGGGGCGGGAATTTGGGAAGGTTAGAGGGAAGCTCTCTGTATCTGTATCTGTAACCCAGCCCATTCCTTTCTATTAAGCAAGGCACCATCATGCAGCTGCACTCAGTTCTGCACCTTATCTACACACTAGAAGCTGTAATGATCATTTACTGGGGGCCCGAGCTGCTGCTGCACAGAGAGACGGGGCCTGGTGCCCCGAGCTCCGGGGGCATTGGGCACAGAGAGAGGAGACAGGTCCTGGTGCCCTGAGCTCAGGGGGCATCGGGCACAGACAGACAGATGGGGCCTGGCGTCCCGAGTTCAGGGGGCATCGGGCACAAACAGACAGATGGGGCCTGGCCCCCTGAGCTCAGGGGGCATTGGGCACAGACACACAGACAGGGCCTGGCTCCCCGTGTTCAGGGGGCATTGGGCACAGACAGACAGACAGACAGGGCCTGGTGCCCTGAGATCAGGCTGTATTGGGCACAGACAGATGAGAACACCAGGCTTTACCAGGGCCTGG
>NW_020694295.1:1860-2107 GCF_002925995.2 Terrapene triunguis
GGCTCTCACAGCACCACGTCTTCCCTCACCAGCCAGGTCATCTCGCTGTCGGGGTCCTCCAGGGGCTCTGGATTTGCCGCACCCTGCGGCTGGGGCGGGGTCCCTGGAGCCCCCAGCTCCTCCAGGTGCACATGGCCTGCAAGCAAGAGGACAGGGTGAAGCACCCGGGCCAATGACCTTTGCCCCCAGCCCCACCTCACCCAGGTGCCAGGGCGCCTTGTGAATGGGACCCCACCGTAGGATTGCC
>NW_020694296.1:0-3893 GCF_002925995.2 Terrapene triunguis
TGGTTTCTGTGCACGTTTGATTTAGGATGCTTGCTAACTATGGTTGACCCCTAACCATTTGCCTGAGCACGGAATACAGAGGCAGAATGGCGTACTGTGTCTTGGCGGGAGCATACTCAGCCAAATGCCTAGGTGGAATCCATCAGTCGAGAAGAGTCTTCTTTCTATAAATTCCTCCTAATAGTTGATCATCCAAAATCTTCCTCACACCAATCCTTGACTCATGTGTTGATCTTCATTTATCTTGTCATTTGGAATACTGTGTACAATTCTGGTCATCCATGTCAAGAAAGATAATTTAAACTGGAACAAGTGCAGAGAAGGGCTACTAGGATAATCAGGAGAATGGAGGGCGTATCTTATGAAAGGATACTGGAAGAGCTTGGCCCATTTAGCACAGCAAAAAGGCGGCTGGGGAAGGATATGATTGCACGCGATAAATAGGTTGGGGGGCGGGAGGGTTAAATACCAGGGAGAGTGAAGACCTGTTTAAGCTAAAAGACAACGCTGGCAAAAGAACAAATGGAAATGAAGTGGCCATGAACAAATTCAGGCTGGAAATTAGAAAGTTTCAAGCCATCAGAGGGGTGAGGTTCCAGAACAGGTCTCCCAGAAGGAGTTATGGGGCAAACAACAATCAGTTTTAAGAGACAGCAGGACAACTTTGTAAGTGAAATTGTATAACGGGGATATTTGTGATGGTAGAGGGTGCCACAATGTTTGCTTAAGCTGGAAGAAGCCTGGTCACGCCATTGACCATGTCCCTTTGGAGCTATGGAACATCAGCAGGTATGTTGATCAGGAAGTACTAGGTCAGGAAGGGATTCCCCCGTGCCAATGTATTCTGGGAGGGGTTATTTTTTAATCTTCTTCCTCTGAAGCATCAGAAGATGGCCCCCGCTGGAGATGGGACATTGGGGAGGGGCCACGGTTCTGAGGCGGCACTGAGCAATCTCTCTCTCAGATGCTTGTCTGGCTGGTTCTTGCTTAAGTGCTGAGGGTCTAACTGTCATTCATGGGGCTGGGAAGGAATTTCCTCCAGGCCAGATTGGCAGTAACTTTGAGGGGTTTTCACCTTCCTCTGGAACATGTGGGTGTGGGTCACTTGAAATGATTGAGATATATACAGATAATCCTGGCCCTGCCATTGTGGAGGCCTCAGGCACTGGGGCATCAGTCCCTCCTATTCTCAGCCTGTGGCACATAACAGTCTAGGTTCCTGTGGGCTGTAATACTTTGGTTTCATTTTGGTTGTTGAGTTTAATGTGTGGACGCTGGGTGGTAGAGGTGGCCTGTGATATATAGGAGAACAGACTAGATGATCTAGTGATCTCTTCTGGCCTTAAACCCTATGACTCTTGGAAGTGATTATTCCACTACATGCTATTTAACACCAGATTTCTGTCTAGCTTATGATAATGAATTCAAGTGACACTAACTATGACTACATCTATAAATAAATGTTGGAGTTTGGATTGCCTGTAATGGAGATTCGTCAAGAATTAAATAGTGTTTTACAATGGGTCACTGAGAAAGAATGAAAAGTCTTCTCCACCAGACAGTGAAATCTCACAAAGCTGCAGGGTTCGGTGAGAATGACCTAGACTGCAGGCACGTTAATACACAGTTAACTTCCTTCTCAGCATCCTGTCAAATACCACAAGGGTCTGATCTTATTTCATTTGCATATGCCATAAAAATCTTTCCCAAAGAAGAATATTGCATTACCGTATGCAGATTTTCAAACAGGAAACTGAACTCGAGGACGGCACTCAGGAGAATCAGCTCTAAGAAAACAAATCTTGTAGGCAAGAAAAAAGAAACAAGACGCAGTTAAGCTGGCATTAATTCTTCTACAGAATTTTCACTTGTTTGTTCATAAAGAACGAGCGAATATCTGCACTGAGGGGGAAAAAAAACACTTAGAAATCTAGGACTGGCTTCTTTTTAGTTTGGTAAATGAATAAGCACAGTTAACACTAAAGTTCTTCACTGAATCATAGTCTTGTCATGCAGATAGCAGCCCTGCCGGTAATCTCAGCTCTGAGTGGATATGAAAGTTAAGCCAGATATCCAAGCCTGGGGTCCTGCCGAACAGAGTCTGCCAATTATGCCAAGTTTTGCTAAATTATATGCAGTGCTCCTCTGATGTGTCCCCTCAGCTAAGACTAATAGCTCTCCGATACTTCTTGTTTGTCAGAACGCCAAATGAAACAATTGAAAAACCAAGACAGCAAGTAAGTGTCCTTCTATCCCTTCTGGAATAGATTCAACACTACTGAATAGAATTCCTTAAAGAAGAAATATGTGTTTCCCATTTCCTAATGTGCAATATCTTTGGACACCAAGACTGCATATTTGGACAGCAGGATTAGCCTCCCATACACTGCTGCCGCTCAACTCAGTCTTCTGGAACAGTGACCTATGCAGCAAGTGTCAGGAAGTTCATTATCCCGACAGATGGAGCAGAGAGAGTTAAGCTTAACAGAGGCCTACCCTCAGGCTTGAGTGGATGCAAGAAAGAAGTTAAACAGAGATGGAAAATAAAACATGGCATGAAAGGGGAAGGGGAGTGAGGGGAAAGGCCAAAGAGATAGAAGCCCGTGCAAATACATACAAAGCAGAAACAGACATCTACAGCTCCAGTATTTCTAAACAACAGGAAAGAGACACTTCGGGGCCTATGCGAAAAGAAAAGTAATAAGATACTAAAAGGTCATGCCATGACGCACTGCAGTGTTTAAACACAGACCAAAGCTATTTCCCATTTTAAAATGAAGATAAAGTATCAAATAGGAGCAAGATGACTGATTTATGGTAAATATATAATCAAATTCTGTTTTCATGAGTTGAAATGCTGGGGTTGTTCCAGCATTTATTACACTATTTTCCAGGATTTCACTGATGTTAGTGTTTTAATAGTTTATTTACATATCTAGACTCAGGTGCCAGTCCGGCTCACCCAAACATAAATGCAAGCTCCAGATTCGCTCTGGTGTAATTGAAATTCTACTTTGCTGCTTTGAGATCTCTTAAACTTGCCAGTCTCCACCAGTTAATTTCCAGAATTTTGATAAGGCCACAAGGGGGTGCTGCGTCAGAAAGGAAGGTACGTCTGCGACCACCAGGAGACAGGACCAAGATTAGAAAATTAGGGTTGGAAGAGACTTCAGGAGGTCATCTAGTCCAACACCCTGCTCAAAGCAGGACCAACCCCAACTAAATCATACAAATTGATTGGACCACTGCCTAAAATGGCCTGAGGAAATCTATGCGCCTTAGTCATTGTGGATGCTTTTCCAAAGAGGTATAAACAATCCCTATAAGGCACAATAAGGCAGCTGCTATGACTTGATCTGCTCAAGTAGAACCTTTTACCAAATGGAGATTTCCACAGGTAACGGACTCAGACCAGAGGATACAATTTACTGGTGATGTAATGCGTAACACCATGATAATGCTGGGAATATAGCAGAAACATATAGCCTATCATCCACAGTCATCAGGACTGGTAGAAAGAAGTAATCAAACCTTAAAGGTGATATTTAAATACAGTGAAACCCGCTATAACGCGATGATTGGGCTCCAAAAAATTCGATCGCACTAAATGCGGGGTCGCGATAAGCGAGGTTTACCATTTCAAGCCGGTCAGTTTCAAGCCGGTCAATTTCTCTTGGGCAGAAAAGGACTTGCCTTTGCGAACTGCCCATAACAGTAACTGAAAGGGTGCAGCTCCAGCAGCGGGGGCTCTCAGCCATGCAGCGAGAGAGGGAAACACTTGGGGAGAGCAGGGGAGACATGCAAGGGGCAGAGGAAGAGCAAGGAGCAGCTGGGGAGGAGAATGGCTCTTCTCGCCAAAAGGAGAAGAGGGAGTGGGGGGGGGGGGAAGAGGC
>NW_020694296.1:3993-4676 GCF_002925995.2 Terrapene triunguis
GCCGTTTTTTTTTTTATTTTATTTTATTTTGGTGCTTCGGCGGCGCTCTGGCCACTTTTTTCTTTTCTTTTTCTTTTTTGCGCTCTGTGTGTGTGTTGGGGGGTGAGTTTGTGCCTGAATCACTGATGCTGGTAAGGGTGTCCTGCATCTCAGCAAGGGCAGCGTGGTTAGATTTGTAGAGCCCTCAGGTGTTACTTGGACGAGGCTAATGGGGCTGTCATGCTGGCGATTTGGCCCTGAGGTCTCAACGTTTGGGGCGATTTGGTGCAACACTTCAGGGCCAGAGGCAGATTAAGGTTTCCTGAGGCCCTGGGACAAAGCAAGTGCCCCCCCCCCGCCCCTTCCACCTGCTAGCCCGTCCCCCATTCTGCCCGCGGCCCCCGCCCACGGTTCCACCCCTTTCTGCTCCTTCCCTGGGGTGCCACCTAGGGTCCCCCCATTCCACACACCCCCACTGCAGCTCCTCAACCTGTTTGCTACTTTATGTCCTCCCCACCCCCCACTGCGGCCCCAAGACCGGAGACGCCCTGTCCCCCCATCACAGCCTGAGGCCGCAGTGGGGAGTGAGTGCCCCCCCCAACCCCCAAGCTGTGAGGCTGCCTCCTGGGGCCGCAGTGGGGGGGGGGATCCCAGTGCTCGGGCTTCCCCTGCCACCCCCTGCGCTTCTGCCGGGGATGGGTTGG
>NW_020694297.1:0-18582 GCF_002925995.2 Terrapene triunguis
GGCAGAGAGATGGTTTCCCCTCCAGCTCCCTTGATATATGGGCCTCATTTGGACATACCTCAGGAACTGGAGATCTCAGCTCCTTAGAGCATGGCACATCCATGACAAAGGCAGCACACTCTCCTACTTGGGAGGGGAAGGCAGCTGTGTTAGCCAAAGAGGCCCCCTGCATCCTACCAGCTCTGCTTGGTAACCCTGCCCTCCCAGCTCCGGAAGAGCCTAGGGCAGAGGCATGGAGTAACAAAGGACCCCCAAATTTAGCAACTACAGTATCCCACAGGCTTCTTGGAAAGACCTGGAGCTCAAAGACTGAGTTGATCACATAAAGCGCAAATCCTCCCTGTGCTTAACTGAGCTGCTCTGAAACTGTTTGGCTGGGGAGTCTCTGCCTGACCTGATCCTTGTTCCCTGGTCCCCAGGTCCAAAGCTCTGACTGGATCACTGAAGCCCATGCGCAATACACATCAGACTCACAGCATCCAGAGTAGACCCCTCCTGGGAGTGGATCTCCAGAGCAAGCCAGGTGTTAGCCAAGATGACACCAAAGACTGCACAGTAAAGGGGCCAAGGACTAGAATCACTGTGGGGCCCTTGCCCAATAGCGAGGCCTCCAGAGTCTTGGCAAAAACCTGCCACAGGCCACAAGTCTGAATCTGACTCAGATCAAACCTAAAGCTATCCCCCTCCGGTCAGCAGCTTCTGGACAAGGGAGTTAGGGCATGTCTACACGGCAATTAGACACCCGCGGCTGGCCCGGGCCAGCTGACTCAGGCTAAGGGCTGTTTAACTGCAGTGTAGACGTATGGGCTTGGGCTAGAACCTGATCTCCAGGACCCTGCAAGGTGGGAGGGTCCCTGAATGAGCTCCAGCCTGAGTCTGAATGTTTACACGCCTTAGCCCAAGTCCTGCAAGCTCGAGTCAGCTGGCCCGGGCCAGCCACAGATTTTTAATTGCGGTACAGACATACCCTCAATGGCCTCAGTTCAGTTACCAGTGGGGCAGGTACATCCACTTTAGAAAAACCACCCCCCAAACACATTTGTGAATAATTGTCCCCTTGTTGACAGACTCAGTGGGCCAGGAGACCTAGCTCTGCTCACTCCCAGAGGTGGGTGTGACGGGATCCCCGGGGCTCAGCCTGGGACTGTGGGACCACTCTGCCCCTTTAACTCTCTCCAGCCTGGGCTGGCTCCCACAATGCCTTGCTAGTGATCAGCAACAAACCCCTCCAGGCGCTGTGATCACTCAGCACAACAGTATGTGGACCCGCACACCCAGCTAGATTGCATGAATGTTCCCAGAGCCACTCATGAATCACGCAGAGAAAGGCACCAGAGCCAAATCCTCCCCCCAGCTCCCAGCACTGTACATCAGGAATATACCGTCTTGCACTACTCAAGATGAGTAGTGCACATTTATTAATTGGTTCACCACTTCATCAATGGGAAGTGGAGATACACCAGCCTTTGTAAAACCAGAGCAGATTTGCCCCACATTTCATACAAACTCACTGGTAAAGATAAACAGTTAAACAAGTTTATTGGCTACAAAAGATAGATTTTAAGTGATAGGCAAAAAGTCAGAGCTAGTTACCAAAAGAAAAGAAACGATAATCACACAGTCTAAAACAGTGGTGGGCAACCTGTGGCCCAGCAGGGTAATCCGCTGGCGGGCTGCGAGACAGGGTTTACAGTGTTTCCCATTGGCCGGGAACTGCGGCCACTGGGAGCTGCGGGTGGCCATGCCTGCGGACAACCAATGTAAACACTGTCTTGCGACCCACCAGCAGATTACCCTGACAGGCCGCATGCAGCCTGTAGGTTGCCCACCACTGGTCTAAACTCTCAACTCTATTAGACTGGGCAACATCTAGATTAAGCAGTTTTTCTCACCCCACTGGATAATGCAGTCCATAGTATACAGATTTCCCCCTTGAAATCTGGGCCAATCTCCTCTGCTTAAGTCTTCTCAATGTTCTTGTTGCTTCCAGCATGGGTGGGTGAAGAAGAAAGACCCCCCATGTGGCCCCTGTGTCTATTTTATAACCTCAGACCCATGTGCTTGGGAAGCACAAGTCCAGGCATGTGGAGTCTCCAGGCAAGGTTGAGCAATTCCCCTGGTGTGGCCCCATGCAGGTGAGTCATTGCATTGTAGCTCCCTTGCTGGACAATGGTTGTTGATGGGTTGATTGACACCCCACCCAGGTGTTGGTTACTTTCCTTGTTGTTGCCTCTGGGGGGCTAATATCTGTCTGATTCCCCAATTTACAACATGTTTTAGTGACAACCCACAATTCTCATAACTTCATATGCATTAATGATATACATATATGGATAGAGAAATGACTTTCAGCAGATCATAACCTTTCCCCGATACCTTACAAGTCATGCTTTATATGTAAGATCACAATTACATAAAAATGAGGACTATGGGGGTTACAAGACACTCCCCCAAGGTATAGTATGTCACAGTAGGCTACGACTATTTATGGATCCATATACCTCCAGTCCAGGGTTTGTTTACATCAGTCACTCACTGCTCCCTCCGCCCCTTCCCACCCACCCCCTGACACATCAGATACCAAGGACTGTGCGCAGGACCGACTAACCACTCAAGGGCAGCTATGTCCCCTGTTAGAAGGCACTGGAGTATTCAGACACTTCAAGAAGCTGAACGCTGTAAAACCTCTCAATGGCTTCACCTTCCCTTTCTTACTCTGTGCAGGAAAAAACTCATTCAGAGCCATTATCTTAAATAAACCCCAACAAACCAGAGCTCCGACAATTAGAGCTGGAGTAAGTGATCATCTTGATTGCACAGCTGGGGTCTGAAGACTTGTAAATGCACGGAGAAAGGAACAGAAATAGAAGAAGCTGGGAGAAGGCAGAGAAACCCAGCTTGTCTGACAGGAGGAAGCCTCTCTCAAAGCTGTGGGTGGAAGGGGAGAGAAGATAGAGAGGTGGATGGTGTTGGGATTTACCCCAGAGAGGAAAACCCCCCACCATCAATCAGTAAAGTAGTTTAAACCATTATGCAAGCTTTCCCCAAGATACAAGTCTGCCCCTCAATCCCAGCTTCCAGCACCCCCTGCGATTCCAGTCCTGGGCCCCAACACACCTGCACTGTGGCCCCTCAATCTTCCCCATTCAGCTTCTCAGTAATTCGCCAGTCAAGCACTTGGTGTTCGGTGCCTCAGAATCCATTTGCAAATTATCCAAACCTCCAACAAACACACAGCGACAAGATCCCCAAATGAGGTGGTGGAGGACAAAGAGGCGATGTCCTCTGCAATGCTGCATCCTCCCCTGACCCCTGGGTTCCACTTCTCACAGCCCTGGCTAGCTGAGCCTCAAGTACAGTGACAACACCATCCAGCAGGTCTTGGCCCTGACATGCAACTGGCTGTGGCTCATGGAGGCCATTCCCCTTGCTGGGGACTGGGGCAGTATTCCTTGATCTCACCAGCCATTCAAGCCAGCTATAGCAGCCTGAGACCCCGAGCAGAGTGACATTTCCACTAATCCTTTTATCCCCAGCTCCAATGTGAGGCTGCCTCCGAAAATGTCAGGTCCCCAGCAGGCTGAGCTCCTTCCGAGGCAGTGGCTGGCGAGAAGCCTGAAAGCTGCCCTGCCATGCTGGCACAGTCTCACGTGCAGTCGCTCTGGAGGGGTCCCCCGAGTGCCACCAGATGTTCATGCGGCAGATCCAGTGGCTGAGGTGAGATGGCCTGCCACACTCCAAGACAAGGGAGCCACAGGAAGCTTAGATAGTAAAGCGGAGGGCAGACCATCTAGACAACCAGCAGCAGCCCAAATCCTGGTGCAGTTAGACTCAGAACCCTGCCCTGCCCCATCTATCTCACTCCACTATCTCAGAAATCACCTCTTTGTGTTATCATTAAAGCCACTTCTCCTCTAGGACCAGGAAGTTTAAGAGCTAAGAACTTCCAGCCTTTACATGAGGTCAGACACCAAAGCGTGTCAGAGAGCCCAACGTCTGGGCTCCTCCCATCATCACGCTACATTTTCTTACTTCAAATCAACCGCTCTTCACACTGTGAAATGCCAGAGTTAGGAGAGGTCTCCTCATTTGAGTGGCTGGCATGGTGACCAGGGAAGCTCTCCAGGGAGCAAACAGGTAATTCCAGAGATGATCCAAGACACTATCAGAAGAAGGTAACCGTGACCATCGGGCATGGAGAGGGCCCTACAGCAAGATGATGTGTCTGAACAAACAACCAGAACCAGGGGCTGAGCTTTCTTTGGACAGGAGTACAACAGTCAGAAGAACAGACGTATTTCCTCCTCTCTAGTGCCATGCTCCCATGTGAAGGTTGAAGCATGCCTAGGACATACCACCCGAGCCCAGCTACTTAGTTTAAACAAAAACAAAAAAAGTTAAGGATAGTAACTGAACAATGTAGGTACCTATAGTAGCAGACCCAAGCACTTCAAGGCAAGGAAGGGAATCTCAAGCTAAGGATGTTTAAATCTTACATGGCCCACATAGTAAACAGACATTTCATCACCACACAGCAGCCTTAACTCTGACCCAAAATTAAAGTGATCTGTCCAGCCATCTCAAACTACAAAACTGAGCTCTTTCTGAAAGAGGAGTAATAATTGTATATGTACACACTAATGGCACATACTGATCAGCCTCTAATGCAAGTTCACCATCACAACATTACCATGGATCAATAGTTATGCTCCTTACCTATTATAGACAATATTACTCCCAAGAAATAGCAACCATAGCTACTTTACCCAACAATTCAACTGTCCAGTGCTAAATGCATTATGCAATTTCCCCATTCAACAGTATCTCATCAAAGAAAATATTTAGATTTCCCAACCAAAATAGCCAAGAGCATACATTAAAAAAAAGAATCCATGGGTCAGAATTAAAACTGTTTTATTGTGATGAAATATGCATTCCTTTATGCTCAGTAAGAGCACTGTGTGTTTATTAGGTGGGCAGTTCAAGTTCTGTGACGTCCTTAACTATTCATGTGTTTGATTTTAAGTGCTTGGGTTTTGCAAATGGCCTGTTAGGTAAGTACATTGCTGTCACTTAGCAACTGTAACTAGCTTTCACAATGAAGCTTTTAGGCATCTGTGTTAACGTGAGCTCTGCGCACGGAATCAAGTGGCAAGTAAACCCCATCTCTTTTCACCAGTAACATGCCCATATGGGTGGTAACACATGCCCATAGAATCAGAAAGATGATTTTTTTTAAGTTATGACCAGTTTTCATTGAAATGGCTGACAGCATACGATTCAGAGCAAGCACATGGGTTCATACACAATGCACCAGAACTCTCACAATAACCAATCAGCCCACCTCTAGTCCTTATGCTGGAGCTCAGAGGGATCTGATCCCATATCACTCACTCAGACAAATTATTTCAGGCCCTTGATGTGCTTTGCACACATGCTGGTACTCCAGCCTTTTCTGAAGAGAGAAATGTCACCCATCAGCCTCCAGTGCTTGTACATTCCATGGGACACAGTCCCACCTTCCCAGATACTCCTCTGGAAAACTGGACGCTACCTACTGGCTTGCCCCTTCCTATACTAAATTCCAGAGCACCACTTCCTTACCATCTTCCCTTATCCTCCAATAACTTCCAGCAGGAAGTATCTGTGCCCGGGGCCCACCTCAAACGCACGTTTAATGAGTCAATAATTAGGAGCACAGCTGTCAGCCACGTGCCTGAAGCGACAGCAAGATCTGTGTCTGCAAAGCCCTCTGTATTTGTTAAATGTTAATGAGCGGTGCAGGCTCAGTCTCTGCACTAGGGCACGCTGCCACCACCACCCCGTCCGCAGTCCCCTGAACTCCACAGAAAGGGAAACTTCCGCTGGCCGCTGCAGGGGTGCTAATGAGGCAAGCGCTCGTTACAGCCACAATCAAAGCCAGCCCAGTTCTTAGACACCTAAATGTGTCGGCTTCCCAGCAGGAGAGAACTGTTCAGTGCTCTCACTTTCCTCACACCTCCTCCCTCTCTGTGCCCTTGTCCCCCATCCCCTTCACTCTTCTCTTCTACTCCCTTCCTTAATTCACCTTTCATTACTGCTCGCTCCTTCTCCCTCCTGCATCTCTCCTTTCACCCTTGCCCCTGGCTTTCCCCCGAGGAGTGACAGCATTGGAGTTAACCTTTCCAAAGGGAACAGCAGGGCAGGGGGGCAACGTTACTCACATGTAGCGCAGATGAGGGTTCTTGGCAAAGGCTCGCGGCTGGATGCTGCGAAGTCCTGAGTTCCTGATTGTCCTGGAAGGAGATTTAAAAGGACAGTGATGAAGTAAAGACTGAGGATCAATGGGCACTCAAACCCCTTTGCTAAACTCGAGGAGACGGTCAAGAGACAATGGCCATAAAACTGAAAGCGACAGATCGAGCAAGACAGTTTCAGGAGCGGACGCTCGGGGAGTTAGTGAGCGTGGGGCGGGGTGAACGCTTTAATCGCTCGCCTCAGAAGACCTGGGTAAGGTCACAAACAGAGAGGAGTCTGGCTGTCTCCATTTAATCTGATAGACCTAGTACTGTCAAGAGCAGGTGTAGCATGAGCAGCCGCTGTGCAAGCCTTTCCTACGCAGCTCTGCCAATGCACCGCAATCCTGACCCACAGCACGCCCTACTACTGAAGCCCTGGGCTTCCCCACGTAGCATTATCAATGCACTTCGGTCTTTATCAGCCGCACTCCCTGCTACTCCAGTCCTGAGCTCCCAAAACACATCTCTGCCAGTGTCCCTCAATCCTGACTGCACCCCACCATGGTCCTTGCTACTTCTGGTCCAGAGTTTCCTTGGGCTCATTGTTCTAGAGATCTGTGATGGACATATACATCCTTTGGGGAGCACCACACACATTTAACCCAGGAGAAAATCCCTTTGCTTTGAGCACCTGAGGACAAGTGAGTTTTTCCCAGCATGATAAGAAAAGCCGAGAAGGATTCTCTTCCTCTTGTGCTCTGGCAGAGCTAAATCAGCACCAGGGCCATGATTTCTTAATCTCCTCTGTGGACAAGATACCAGACTCCATTGCAGCTTTCCTACACTAAATCTCAACCAGCAGCCCAGGCTGCATAGGCTGGGGATTGGTTCGGTGCACAGCTTGCCGGGGAGCCGAGTACAGGAAGCTGAGCGCTATACTGTAGGTTTCCCACTGAAATGAGGTTGGAGAGTTACCACTTAACTCCTGGTGGACGTCTGTCCACATTACAGAACCATCGCCCAATATAATTCAGTGTCTGCTCGAGAGAGGCTCCAGTTTAAGGCACTGGAATGGGATCTGAAAGGTCTGGGCGCCGTTCCTGGCTGTACCGCAGACTGACAAATCACTACCTCAGCTCCCCCTCTGTAAAATGGAGATTCGAATACTTCCCTACCTCACAAGGGTATGCTGAGGACACAGTCGCTGTGACTGCGAAGCACTCAGCTGCTACTGTGATGGGAGCCATGTAAGTAACCAGATAGATAGAAATAGCTGGCGTTTCACATCTTAGGAGAGCAGTGCAGCGTATGGACCCAGATCTGGACTAGCAGGAGGTGATCCAGGTTAGGATTGAAGCGTATTGGCAGAGCTGTGTGAAGTTCACAGTCTGCCTGACCAGGGCTCCATCTAGGACTGGAAAGCTACAAAAGTTAAGGAGAAAGGCAAGGTTCTACATCTGCCTGGGAACAGTCAGTCACGCTCTCACCATCATAGGTCAGAGGCCGTAGGATGAAAGGAGCAATATTTCCCTGCTGCAACCTGAACTGGCTGCCTGCACACCACCCTTCAGGTCTCTCGCCCTCACACATGCATGATACTCACAGCCTCTGGAGTCCCGTGTACAGCTCCATGTCTACAGCATTCAGCGTCTGCAAGTTCTTCCAGTTCTCTATGTGTCTGTGGAGAGGAAGGAAAAGCTCAGCCCCCTGCACAACAGGACAGTCAGTCTGTTCCGTGCAGGTGAAGTGCTGCATGACACGGGCAACACCCAGGAAACTGTCTATAGGAGACATCCACTCCCTGGCTTTGTCCAAAGTCCTAGGCAGGGGGAGGGTGTGGGGAATAGACACTATTGCATCTGCAACACCCACATACGCTGCTGCTCCCACACCCTGGAGCTCATGTGGTTTCCATTATAACCCCCAAAAAAACAATTTCTCTTGTTTTTTTTATTATTTCCAATTCTCTGCAGCTTTGGGGGTCAAGCCATCACCTTGGGTTTTCTCCGGTCCCATCCTTTAATATTTGATTAAGGGGCCAATGGAGGCATCTGGGTCTAATGGTTAATGTAGCCAAATGGGAGGGAGGAGTTTGGGGCAAGTCACTTCCCCTCTGTGTGTGTCTCACTCTGCCCATGTATAAAGCAGAGATAAGGATCAAGATCCCCACATGAGAGACACTAGCGCCACTGGGCAAAAGGCTGAGCTGCCCGACAAACAGATAAGGTCCCTTCAGGGCTCAAGTGCACTCAGCTCTGACCCCCCCAGATTCAAAAAACCCCGTCTTCAATATGGGTCCAGCCCAGCGACAACATACAACATCCCCACGTGCAAGAGCCAGAGTTAAGGGCCCACCGCGGGGCTCCTGGTCTCTGTAGCTTCTGGAAGGCAGACACCTCTGAAAGCAGCCCTCATCGCAAACTGATCCAGGGAAAGGACAGAGTGCTCTCCACCCCCCAGACAGCTGATCCACCAACCAGAATTGGTATGGACAACGGTAGATCTGATTTCCCGTTTCCAATTAGCAGGCTCTTCAGCACATGGGGAAGGGGCACCCCTGCATATAATGGGGCAGAGGTGTCCCCAAAGTTAAGCGTGCAGAGCCGCTGCAGGTCGTTCACCGGGCGAGGGAACAACAGCTTAGGAGTCAGCGGCAGGTCTGTGGTCCTGGGCTAAGCAGAGGAGCCTGTGGGGCTCCTGCTACGGGTGACCTCCATGACACTGAAGAACCATTTGAGTGGCGGCTCATCTTCAAAAGCCCCTTGGAGCCAGGGGAAGTTGAAGGTCACAGGGATCATATAGGGAGATGGAGCTGAGATGCACCAGAAGGCTTACGGGGCCAAGGAAGCCTATTTCTCTCTCCACAGGGGATGTTCAGCTGCTACACACACGGGACACAGTTTTACAAAGCCTTTACGCAAAGTCTTTACAAGGCAGCAGCCTGCTCCAGTCGCTGTAACTTTTGCTCGTCCCTCGATCAGAGCCAGAGTAAGGAGGAACAGCGCCATGGAGATATGATACGGGCACGTGCCCAAGTTTGTGGCTAGGGCAATAATGAAACAGATGAATCTTAAAATAAATAAATTCCTCCAGACTGTCCCGGAGAGGCAGCTGCCCCATTCTATCTTCACCTGCTACGGACCATGCCGGCAGCTTCACGAAGGAGACCGCTTTACCCCAGTACCCTGGGAACGGGCCACTTGCCACAGGCAAGGATTCTGCATGCGTAGATGGAGTTTAAACACCAATGGGGGGGGGGGGGGGCTATATTGTGCAACACCAAAGTGTTAAGAGTATCCTGGCCTTTTAAGGGGCCACACCCTCAGCCAAAGGTAAGGTGCAAGATGCAACTGGCCCCAGCCAAACCCAAGGAGTAAAAGAGCTACCAGGAGTTGAGCAGCTCCATCTGCGATGGGGAAAAGTCAATGATTTCCCCTCTACACGCCCCTGCTCTGAGCAGAAGGGCAGCTGTGGCAGCGGCAGGAACCTAGTCCCCATACCCAAAGACACACAAAAGCAAGGAGGGCTTGGGGGAAGCCTGGGGCAGCCAGCGCGGAGCAGGGGCTGTTGGGATGGGGTGTTGTAGCAGAGTCTGGAGGGGAGATTGTTTGGGGGGGATGGTGCAGGGAGGGGGAAAGAGAGCCTGAGGCTACTGGGGGAAAGGGTTATGGGGGCAGTAGGAGCCTGAGACAGGTGTAGGGGGGACAAGGGGGAGCCCAGGCGTGAGTGAACCCCTGAAGAAGCTTCCCTTGTTCTGCCCCTTTCTGCACCATTCGCCCTCTCACCCTCCCTGCTAGCAGCTATTGCTGCTGTCACTACCCCACCTGGAGCTCCCCACCTGACCCACCACCAGCAAGAGAAGCAGGGAGACGGGGGAGGAAGAAAAGCCACTTGTCCATTGCAACCTGGCTCCACGGCAACTCCCCCGCAGCCGCTTTGCCTAGAGCCCGCTGGGCTGTGTGAGCTCTCTCTAGGGATTGGTCTGCTTCTACAGCCCTATTCCTGTAGCACCTCACACTCTCTAGCGGATTTGTCCTCATCCCGCTCCTGTGAGGCAAGGAGCTATTAGAGGTCTATTACAGGAGTGGGTGGGTGAGGTTCTGGGGCTTGCAATGTGCAGCAGGTCAGACTAGATGATCATGATGGTCCCTTCTAACCTTAAAGTCTATGAGTCTCTGAGCTATCGTTGTCCCCATTTTACTGGGGAAGCTAGGCACCGAGAGATTAAATGTCACATAGGGAGTGTATCAGAGCAGGGATTTGAACCCAGCTCACAAGTCCCAATCCAGGGGGGCATCCTCCAGCCCGGAGGAAGAGGGATAACTCCTCCCCTGCCAAGCGCTGGATGGGGTCCATACAACCCAGCCCTCCTTTCCTGGCAAGAGCTTGGATTTGCAAAGCAGGGTTTGGGGCTGGCGCTGGCAAACTTTTTGGCCTGAGGGCCACATCGGGTTTTGGAAATTGTATGGCGGGCCAGTTAGGGGAGGCTGTGCCTCCCCAAACAGCCAGGCGTGGCCCGGCCCCCACCCCCTATCCCCTCCGGTTCTTGCCCCCCTGATGGCCCCTTGATGCCCCCCCCGGAACTCCTGCCCCATCCAACCCCTCCCCCCTGTTCCCTGACAGCCCCCCCCGGGACCCCTGCCCCATCCACCTCCACCCGCTCCCTGTCCCCTGACCACCCCCAGAACCCCTGCCCCTGACTGCCCCCGCCACCCCATCCAACCCCCCCTCCTTCCTGACAGACCCCTGCCCCCATTCAACCCCCATGTTCCCCCCCCCCGACCGCCCTGACCCCTATCCACACCCCCGCCCCCTTACCACCACCCTGAACTCCCCTACCCTCTATCCAACCTCCCCGCTCTCCGCCCCCTTACCGCGCTGCCTGGAGCACTGGTGTCTGGCGGCGCTAGAGCCACGCTGCCCAGAGCGCCAGGACAGGCGCCCGGCTGGAGCCATTCACGCCATGGCGCAGCACAGAGCACTGGGTCAGGCCGGGCTCTGCAGCTGCGCTGCCCCAGGAGCTCACAGCCCCGCCGCCCAGAGCGCTGTGCCAGCGGCGGGGCGAGCTGAGGCTGCGGGGGAGAGGGAACAGCAGGGGAGGGGCCGGGGGTGAGCCTCCCGGGGCAGGAGCTCAGGGGCTGGGCAGGAGGGGCCCGCGGGCAGTAGTTTGCCCACCTCTGGTTTGGGGTGAGGTGCTTTGGTTGGGGTGATTGCGATATACCGTATAACAGGAATGGAAGGACCTGGTCGTACATTTAATCCAGACAGACAAGGTGGGGAGATAATATCTTTCATTGGACCAACTTCTGTTGGGGAGAGAGACAAGCTTTTGAGCTTACACAGAGCTCTTCGGATCAAGGAAGTGCACTCAGTGTCACAGCTAAATACAAGGTGGAACAAGCTGTTTGGCATAACTAGTTAACACACATTTCAAGGGGCCATTCAAGGTGAAGTGGCTACAGCAACACAGCATACCTATATTTATCCACTCTGCTAATGGGAGTGACAGGTGGGGTTCTACTCTTTGCTGGCTGGGGAGTGTTTTGTGACATGGTATCTGGCTGAGTTTGTAAAATGTGTCTTTACAATGAGTTCCTCGCACACTTGAGGCAGTCGGACAGGCGTGCTATAGAGAATGGGAGGGGAACAAAGCTGGCACTGCTGTATTGTTTAATTCCTATGGTACGTCTACCCAGCGAGCCTCAGAGCCCGGGTCTACAGTCTGAGGCTCGCATTACAGTGCTAAAAACAGCTGGCTCAAACTGGAGGTCAGCCTCTGGAGCCCGTCCCTCCCTAGGCTTCAGAGCCCAAGAGTCTACACAGCTGTCAACCCGGGCTCTGAGACTCACTGCCACTAGCTGTACAGATATATCCCTATAAGCACAGGCTCCTGTTCGTGGGCCTCAACCCTGAACTGGTGGGAGCCTAACCTAGAGAACAGAGGAGAGTTTTGTCTCCCCTGCGCATTCAGGGCTTGACCTCATTGCTGACACAGCCAACAAAGGGCTAGTTAACATCCACGACAATGGTCAGTTGTGTGAAGTGGACCCTTATCTACAGGGAAGTGGGGCAAGACCCACCAAGACATCGTAGGTGGTCCACTGAGCAGACACACATACAAACCTAGGTTGAACTGGAATCAGTGACCAAGAGGTGACAGGCTCCTCATCCCAGTCCCTCTCACCACCCTTCACAGGACAATGGGGTAATTTCTGTTCCCACATGAGTTTTCACGTTGGAAACAGGAAGGCGCTTTCCCCGTCCTCAAGCCTGGGGGAAGAACACTCTTCACACCAACAGACACACTCACGGGCTAAGCAAGCTAAGTGGGAAACGGGTTGGCGTGTAAAGCTCCTCCCACACTGAACTGATAAGCTGTTGGGCCATAGGCTGCCAGCTCACTGGAGTCCTCTGAAGGCATCTAGCTCTACGCCTTACACTACAGAGACATGCCCAGAGAGATGCCTACACTACATTCTACACACAGTCCACACACACACACAACTTGTATCTTGCCTAGTTAGTCTGGAGTGGACTTCCATGAGGATGCTCTCTCTCCACGACACCTGAGCAGATGACATGGCCCCTTTAGAGACACGCAGCTCAAGACTCACATTTGTGTTTGGATGCTGGGCTGCGAAATAAGCGCAGGATTCCAGCAAGCAAGCAGCACTCAAACAAACACACGCACAATGGAAATGCAAGCCGTGCATTTGACTCCGCACCCTTATAGGGCAACAAGGAAATTGATTTGTCATCCAGGCGTATTACGTCTAGTGATCTAGACAGGAGCATTAGCTTTCAATTATCTGATATGTTTAGCATTATAAACAAACTGTTTGGCACACCAGCTCCAGACCATGCAGATATGAACATGGAGGGGTTGGGGGGGAGAAGGGGGCCTTCTTTTAAAAGCAGCAGCCAATTGAATCCAGCTCTCTGCCTCTCCCCAGCTGTCAGGAGAAAGAAAGCCACAGGCCGTGCAACTCAGGCTGACGGGTACTTAAAAAAGTCGATAGGTTCAAGGACTTCTTTTGAAACCCACTTCAGCATGTTTTGTGACTGGCGCGCCGATCTGGGAGGCCACTGCAATGCAAAACAGCAATTACCTGCGGGAATACCAATGAGCCGCTGACAATCCATTGGACCCGCTGCCGTTTGTAGACGGGATGCTAGAGATCCTGGGTCAATTCCACAGTGTTTGGTGACGTCTCCAGGCAATCTCTATAGCCCCCCATCATCCTGCTAATGACTGCAGTACAGAGTGCACTCTGCTTCTGCCCACGTCACCACCCTTCCGGTGCCAATCCCGTTACAACGATACTAGCAAAGACTGATGCCAATTGCCAATTGATCCCAACGCAGTTAACTAGCTCTGCGTACAGGGGTCACTCTTCCTCCACTGAACTTAACCTCTGCTAGCCTGGAAGATGCAGGCAGCCGCACAGCGACATGACACAAGGTTCAGGACAGAGAGGAAGTTACAAAGAATCCTCCCTCGGACTGAAACCACATGGGAAATTTAGAGCCAGCAAAATAATTCCCTGAGATGGAAGGAGTACGGCCAGGGATTCAGGGGCTACCACTCCGACTCTGGTAAGGAGTGCCATGGGATTTGTTACCCAGTGGACAGGGCATTGGTTTTATGTTCCATCTGAAGAATGGCCCCCTCCAGCAGCACAGCAGGGTCCTGCACCGTGCTAGGGCACAGAGGTCAGCACGGACTCAGAGGGCATCACCTCCATTGCTCGTGCTGCTCATCACCTCCTACCCCCCCACTGGGGCACTGGAGTCAGCACGGATTCAGAAGGCCTGGTTGCCCCCTTTTGAGTCCCCCCCACACTGCTCTGCAGTGTTGTACTGGGGTCAGCACTCACTCAGGGGAGAGCACCTACACCCCACCCCTAAAGCACCCGGAGTTTTCTCTAGGAGCCCCCTCTGTTATAACCCCAGTCACACCAGCGAGTGACGGCTGAACAGTTTCACGCAGGTTGCTGCTGCCCAGATGTTCACAGTCAGCGCTGAGCAATTTCCCCCCTGCCCTTTAATTTTCAGATGAGTTTTTGTGAAAACCTCAGAACTCAGAGGCTCAGTCCAGGGATCAAAGGCAACAACTGACAATGAATAAATGAACAATTCCTGGCAAGTTCCACCAGATCAGAGCAGCAACAGACTTAGCTCCACCCCCCACCAGCCTGCACTGGCTGGCTTTTGCTAAACCCTTCCTGGTAGGCAGGAAGGGGGGTGCGTGTGAAGAGGCCTTTGCCTTCCAGTGAGGATAAAAGAGGCCACCACACAGAGCGTCTCTGTTCCGCCTGCCTTAGTGTTCAGGTACGGTCAGCCTATCTCAGTGTTTCTCAAACTTGGGCCGCCGCTTGTGTAGGGAAAGCCCCTGGCGGGCCGGGCCGGTTTGTTTACCTGCCCCATCCGCAGGTCCGGCCGATCGCGGCTCCCACTGGCCGCGCTTCGCTGCTCCAGGCCAATGGGAGCTGCTGGAAGCTGCGCGGGCTGAGGGACGTACTGGCCGCCGCTTCCAGCAGCTTCCATTGGCCTGGAGCAGCGAACTGCGGTCAGTGGGAGCAGCAAACTGCGGCCAGTGGGAGCCGTGATCGGCCGGACCTGCGGACGGGGCAGGTAAACAATCCGGCCTGGCCCGCCAGGGACTTTCCCTACACAAGCGGCGTCCCAAGTTTGGGAAACACTGGCCTGATTGTGCAGGAGCTGTGCACGGGTCCAGGTCTCTCTCCCCTGGTGAACATAGGCCCCCCCCCCGCTTCCCGTCATTTACAACCCCCCTGTATCAAACATCATGTCTCCTGTGGCCAGTGCCTGTGGACTTAGAGGCAACATCAGGGAGGACTGTATTGGACTCCCCACGCCTGGCAGGGGCAGGTGCTTCAGCGAACAGCAGTCACTCCTTCCCCTGAAAGCTCTCAGATTCACTCAGGAACCCATGAGAAACTGGTCTGCATACCCACAAAGCTCCACCTGCATTCAAATCCCTGGGGCATTTGGTACTCAGCTAATGGTGGCTCCTAAGTAACTGGCCTTTGGCTATTCATAGTTCAATTCATTACTAATTCCTAAACGTCCAGCCAATGGCAATCCATCTCAGTCAGCTGTTGGAGCCAGAGGATACCTGTGGGAAGGTGAAGCAGGGCTAGTTCCGTTGAGGTCAAAGGCAGACCTCAGGGCAGTTCTCCACAAGGCTGCTACAGTTCCAGTCCAACAAAGGCAGGAAATTTCACTGCCAAGATGATGTGGACATCTGTGGCTCTCAGTAGCATACTTAAGCTACCCAAATCAGCTGTCTAGCATGTGTTGCATAGGAGGACTTCAGCTTTCTCCTTGACCCCAACTGCCCTAGGGGAAAGGCAGAGTGTAGGTCACATTCATGGGACATCCAGAACTAGCTCATTCACTGCTGAGAACACTGAAAAACAAACTTACCTCTCCTTAGACATCAGTCCTTATTTGCCATAACTCAGCCCTGCTTCTCAGCTCAGCCCCAGAAGAGAGCGATCGTGGAATCTGATTTTGGATTCTCCTCTCCTGTGCCCGGGAGCAGTTGAAGATAACCTTGCAGTGGTTTGGAGCATAAGTGGAAACTGTCTATCCTGACTGCAGCCTTGCCAAGCGACTTTGCATGCCCCATGAGAGACAGAGAAAAAAGCCCATAGCACAGTGAAGACCCTGGCTGTACGTAGGGAGATTAAACACCACAGCACAGGTCTCTGATTTGCATTCTCCCTTCACCCACACCTGCATACTCCATAAGAGTTTCTGATGAAGCTGTAAAGAAATCAAGCCATCCTTTACAGCATTATAAAGCACTTATCACATACATTTAATAACTACGGGCATGAAAGACTTAATTCACTCAACATGGAAGTTATAAAATTGAATCAGTAACTGAGCATCAAAGGGAAATACAGACACAAATACTTACAAGGGCAATATTTTCCCTATTAAATGGATGGATTTCCCCTCAACTCCCCCTCCCCACGGGCACATAAAAAAAAAGTCTCCCAGCACTGAGGAAGTTTATATCATTAGAGGATAATTCGAGGTCACTGGGAAAAAAAAATGACTCCAGCTTTGGAGAAATAATTAACAGCATCACCCTAGGGTGTAATTGTGATTTGTCAAGGTAATGATCATAAAACATAACATTTGTGACACAGCACTCTCTACACATGCAAATCTGTGCCTCTAGCCAGCTCCTTATAGAGCGCATGTGAGGACAGACGTTGTACGTGAGGCATGCGTAGGACTCAGGCAAAGAAAGCAGCAGATGAGGCAGTTACCCGTTCATGGCCCCAACCTCGCATAACCTAGTGGTCCATACGGGATCATTCAGAGGAACTATGTTAGCTCAGAAAGGTGCAACAACCGAACAAACAGCACCGCTAGTTAGAAACTACTAACGGACAGGTCCGATCCATAGCTAGCAGGAAACAGTGTTCAGATCTGCATTCTGGTCCCAGATGTGACACGGCACCAGAATCCTACACAGGACCCAACATCCCAGCTCCGACATTTGTTTGGCATCCCCAGAGAGACAAAGACACGAATGGGCTGTGGAGACTGAATTCTTCTTACCCCGCTACAGAAGGTCTCTGAGTCCCATCTGAGACCCACTGGCAGAGTGTGAGGGGGGAGCAGGAACGTCTACACTGCTATCTTTAGCCCCATAGTGCAAACTCAAGTCAAGTGGGGTGGGCTCTGAGACTTGCTGCCACAGGGCTTGTTTTGCAGTGTAGACGTGCCCAGAGGATGCCTGCCTCATCCCAACAGTGACTAAGGGAGCCTATCAGCGTATAATCACCACGTAGGGAGAGGAGCTGCTTAGGGTGATCCAAGGGGACAGAACGAGGAGCCATGGGATTAGGCAAAGGAGCATTTACGTTGAATATCATTAAGAGTCTCCTGACCATGTGGAATCTGAGTCTCCTGCAACAGGAGGTGGAATCAGCACCCCACTGGAGCGCCATCATGGGGAAAGAGCGAGTGCACAGCAGGCAGGAGGGGAAATAGATTGTAGGGAACAATTTTGCACTGCCCCTCAGGGATAGATAAAATGACCTCTCCTCTTTCTACTCCCATCCTTGCCTAGCACTGCCTCCTCCTCTGTCCTCTTCCACACAGCCTGGCCAGACAATGCAGGTGCAAGAACCTTCTCCTCTGCAGCTCTCTTTGCCAAAGCCTCTGAGTTCTCCCCCCTTGCCACTGAGTTAATAACTCTGCAACGCATCTTGCAATCTGGTTAGTGGCTGGAGGTGTGTTGCATCATCTCTGCTGAGACACTGAAGACATTCCCATCTAGGTACAGGATCCTGGAGATAACTGTGAATTCCTCTCCCCTCAGAATCCCTCTCTTCTGCCCTCACGAGCCCCGCCACAGTTCTCAGGGCACCAGCGGTACCTGGTGTGGAATTTGTTTTGTTAAGGGCACTTTTCAAGTAAGTCGGGATGATGTCAGTGTCCAGCCAGCGTCTCCCCTCTCACCAAAACACGTTCTGCTGTCCCAGACTACCTGGGAGCTATTGCTCAGTGCTGAAGGGCTGCCTCATTTGCAGTATCTAAATTCATTGCCATAGAAAGGCATCCGAGTACAGAAGATGCTCTAGAAAACCAGCCTCTATCCTGTAAGTGATATATTTAAGCTCTGTTTGGAATCCATATAGAATTATCCCAGGCACCGATGCTGTGCCCAGCTACACAATGCTGCTGGTAGTCCATAAGAACGCAGGCCAGAGGTTTAGGCTCCACATTTCAGTTTTGTTAAAGGGGTTGGGAAGAGAGGCACTGACAATGTTATTGATTCCTTACTGAATGTTATGTAACATATGGGGGTCGGGCATCGACGTGTCACATTCCCTGTGTGTTCTGCCTGGGTTTGTTTTTCACCATCTTCTAAGGCAGTGTTTCCCAAACTTGGGACGCTGCTTGTGCAGGGTCGGCCCCTTGCGGGCCGGGCCAGTTTGTTTACCTGCCCGTCCGCAGGTCCGGCCAATCGCGGCTCCCACTGGCCGCGGTTCACCGCTGCAGGCCAATGGGAGCTGCTGGAAGTGGCAGCCAGTACGTCCCTCGGCCCACGCCACTTCCAGCGGCTCCCATTGGCCTGGAGCAGCGAACCGCGGCCAGTGTGAGCCGCAATCGGCCGGACCTGTGGACGCAGCAGGTAAACAAACCGGCCCGGCCCGCCAGGGGCTTTCCCTACACAAGCGGTGTCCCAAGTTTGTGAAACACTGATCTAAGGGTATGTCTACACTGCAGTGTAAGCCCAGGGTTCAAATTCAGGCTCAAGCCTAGCTCCCTTCCCTCTACACACAAATTGCACTAACCCAGGGCTCAGACCCAA
>NW_020694298.1:0-4277 GCF_002925995.2 Terrapene triunguis
TTGGGCCACTTCCCCCATAGCCCTAGCACCTTCTCAGCCCTTGTAGCAAGGCCCCACCTGGCAGTGGTCAGCCAGTAGCTCACCCTCACACTCTGCTGCCCCTGCCCAGCACTACTCTATCTATGGCACTTCTTCAGGCAGCCAGTCCTCCTCCCTTGCCTTCCAGGGAGAGACTCCCCTCTGCTCTGCTGAACAGCCCTTTATATATGGCCCTCGCCGGCCCTGATTGGCTGCTCCAGCAAGCCTTCCCCGTACTGGTGGGCTCAATAAGCCCTTTCCTGATTAGAGGGTTCTGGGCAGTCTCCCTGGTGCTGCTTTCAACCCCTTCTTCTCCCTGTGTGGGGCAGCCGCCCCACCACAGTGACAAAAACCACACCACATCAGATTGCTCCCAGTCCCAAGAGACCAGTCACCCCAGATCAATTGGTACTCTAGATCTTCCACCAAAGACAACGCTGGTAGCCAATTCTATAGTACACTAACTAAAGGTTTATTGGGTAAGAAAAGGAAATGAGTTATTGAGAGGTTAAAGCAGGTAAAATATATGCACAGGTGAGTCACAGTTTGTAATTCCAAATGGTGGCTGTGATGTAATAAATTGCCTGTCTCCCAAAAGTCTTTTCAGGGTACTCAGATTGCCTCAGGGGATCTTGGCTTTGCATCTGGTACCTTCCCTGTAAGAGTCCAATCAGTACAGAGACGGAGGAACTTTCCTTGAATCCATATTTATAGCTTCTTGTGGCAGAAAACAAGCTGACAATGTCATTAGTCATGTGGGCTTTTCCTTTGATGACAGAGAGTTAGGAATGCATTTTGAGTCTTTGACCTCTGATCATCACACACAATGCCCTTTTTTTTTTAAATTAGCACTTTTCTGTTAAAGTTCTTCATTTGCATTCCACAAGGCTTCTTTCTCGTTTGATGGGTTATTTACTTACAGGGGTATATACAATGAAAATGTTTGCTATTACATTTTAATGGGATACAGATAAGTGAAAACAATGCAAGTAACATCTCACTAATTTTCATAAAGTTTAAACACCAGATACACTCTTATACATTTAACAATCACTTTGATCTATATACTAATACACAAGTGAATTGGCCTGGGGCTCTGACGTAAGCTGGCACCCTGTCTGTCAGCATCACAGGGTACCCCTTCAGTCAGGGCCCTTTACTCAATCAGGATAATAACATTTCATTACCTCTGCATTCAAGCTAATGTTAAAAAATTATATAATACACAGGTTAAGAAAAGAGTGTCTGTACATGTGGGTATAGTGCTTAGATTATCCACAAATACAAAGTTGGTTTTGAAAGTCATATGATACATATAGTCAGGGCCAGCTCCAGCTTTTCTGGAGCCGGCCCTGCATATATTACATAATCAGCAATAACCCAAATTTAGGTGAATAAATTTAAGAATACAGTTTAGATATTAGCATCCAAGTATTTGGGTACATCACTCATAAAAAGTTGTACAGAGATTTGGTTGTGGAAAGCAAAATATATCACTGAGTGAAGATTGTCCCTCAGTAATTGAGAATTAGGTTGGTTGTCCATTTAGAAAATACAATCCATGAGGAAAGTATTTCAGTTACTTTTCTGACTGCGCTTCTCATCAGTACTCCAGCTCATCCCTCCTGGTACCGTTGATTACTGGTGATATGTTCTATATAGATGTCCCTTGACCACCTGATGGCATCCGACACCATGAATTGCCACATCAGCCAAGCATAGTGCATTCTCTTGGCAATTCCGCATTCTCTTGGCACTCGCTCGTTACTGGGGTCCCATGTGCCGAAGGCTCCGACAATCAGCGCGTGTGTCTGAACCTGGTAACTCCTAGCTCTCAAGGTTTCGGCCAGAGGGGCATATTTCTCCACCTTTCGAGCTTGAAGGACACTGTGATGTCCACCATGATGATCTTCTTCCGGTCCTCGTTGGTGGTGATGATGTCCGGTTGCAGTTGGCTGTTGGTTCCGGGGATGGTGGAGTTCACAGCAACCTTCTCTATGGGTGGCGGGATGGCTCTGACCAGGAGATCTTGGATGGTGTTGTGTTGCAGCTGCCAGGCTCTGGAATGGGGCTTGCAGCTACACAGGATGTGGGGTAGTGTCTCGTTGGCATAGCCGCACTTCCTACATCGCTTGTCCCAATTCCTGTGGCGGATGGCTCCGTTCAGTGGAATGCAGTTGAGCCAGGCCCTGTGGATAAACCTCCAGTTGGCAAATCAGGTGAAGCTGTCCCTGGGTAGGAAGTGGTTGCTGGCATCCCGCTTGCACGGCACCTCGAACGCCTTGCCCTGGTCTGGCTTCCGCTTCAGGTTTTCCACATACTGGCATCGGATGTCATCCTTCAGGGTCCTCTCCAGCATGGTTCTAGCTTTCGGAGTGAGGATTGTATGGTGATTTGTAACCCAAAATCAGCCAAAATTGATCATTTTGGCAAAGCAGTTCCCTCTGCTAAATTCCTAGGCTGAGTAGGTGTGTTTATGCAAATAGCCCTGTTCCTGAAGTTCCCACCCATCTAGCTCATCACTAGATGTTGGGGGACTATGGCGGGGGGGGGGGGGGGGGGAGGGGAGCTCATTCAGACCTTGCTGACATCCTCCCCCAGCTAAGAATTTGTCATCCCGGCAAATCACACTCCATATTATATCAAGTCCACTAGATCTCCCAAAGTGTCTGAAGAAGCCAACTATGCATGCTACCAGCCTGTGAGCTAAATGTATTGGTTCTTCACTAACTATAGTGGTCTTCATAGGGTACAAACAAGGAAACAGCCAAAATTTGGTAGTTTTGGCTAAGTTTCACTTGGAAGTGTTCAGAGAGACCACACAAGCACAGAGATTCTTATGAAGTGAAATGATGGCCACACAATTTTCCATCAGATACAACAAGAAGTTTTCCTTTTAATAGCGCTTCAATTTTTAGAATCATAAGGGCTCATCCTTTGAAACTGGCAGCAGAGAGCAGTTTTCTCCAATAGGGCAGGGGTAGGGAGGGCGGTCTCAAGCTGTAGGATAATGGGTTGGGATTGGCTCAACACAGCAGTCCTTTCCCAGCTCCTCTGCCCAGCACAGTACACTTGCCCTTCTCCCTATGATAACATTCCCTTGCCACTAGAGGTGAAAGTAAGCTGGTCCAGTCTGGTATGGCGTACTGGTAAGAGCTGGTACACAGCCAACCATACTGGCAGGCCTGCTGATGAGGGGGGCCAAAAGGAGCAGCTTCCCCAGGGCCTGGCCATTCAAAAGGGCCCGGGGCTCCTGGCAGCGATGTAAAAGGCCCGGGGCGCCGGTCACTGCTGCGATAGTAGTGGTGGCGGCCGGGAGCTCCAGGCCCTTTAAATTGCTGCTGGAGCCCCCGGGTAGCGATAGCAATGTCTGGGTGCCCTGGGGTAGTGCTAGTGGCGGCGGTGACCGGAAGCCCCGGGCCCTTTACATCGTCATCAGAGCCCTGGGCGGCACGGGCTGGGCAGTGCTGAAGGGCTGGCTGGGGGAGTCTGGCCCCAGCCCCGCACCTTCCGCCAAAGGCCCTGACCCTTCCGGGGGCCCAGAGCCGCCTCCCCACCTTGCTCAAGACCCCAGGCATCCTGCGAACCAGTAAGTCCCTTAAGTAACTTTCACCCCTGCTTGCCACAAGCCCAAGGAAACAGTCTAGCCTGCGTATCAAGGGTTAATGAGCCTCCTCATTTAAAAAAACAAAAAACATTGAAAATTTCCCCTATATGTTGAAGAGTTGAGGTTTTCTTTCAAAGTTACATGGTGCCAAAATAATCTGAAGATAGAATATTTAGGGTGGGTACTTTTTTAAAAGGTTAATAAAATACATGCTAGACATGAAAAGACACCAGAACTGATGGTTTATTTCTGAGTTGGAAAAAAATACAACCCTTTTTCTATTTCCTCCCTGCCTATGGAAGGTTTGGTTCACGAACTGGCTGTAGTCTTGTTTTAATTTCCAGCAGGTATGTTTTTAGCTGGCGCACAAACTAAACGGGTAAATAGCATGGGTGTTTTGGAAGCTGCATTGCTATTTCCTTTTATAATTAATAATGGAAACCTTTTGAGATTTATATGAGCCTCTGTAGAAGCTTCACATGTCTCCTAAAATGCATGATTAGCTGCCATACTAAAACATTCCTCTCAACTGAGAGCAGTTTACTGTACACTCCTAAAGCCTCACTAACTCATGGCTACATGAGAAAGCTGGTTGAGTAAGTGACTGGGGTAAGTGACTGTCTGCAGTGTGTGTTTGTTTGTGTTTGGGGGT
>NW_020694298.1:4287-10480 GCF_002925995.2 Terrapene triunguis
ATTCATACAGGCCAGGGCTTTATAAAGCAGCGCACAAGCGACCAGGGAGCGTTTGCGACCAGGGGCTGCTAACAGGGAGTTTCGCAAGGGAGTTTGGAAGGGGAGTGGGAAGGGGCGAGGGTCCCTTGCCGGTTCTATCTGTTTTCCCTTTATTCCCCTTAAAACTTTAAACTTCTTGCTTAAACAATCCTTTCAGCGGACAGGGGGCTGCAGATGGGAGTTTGACAGAGGGAGGCTTACGATGGTTAGGAAGACCCGCAACACCTGTGCCAGCACTGCTTCTGTCTCCCCCACCTGCGCCTGTAGCCAGACAGAGCGCCTGAGCATGGATGCTTCTACCCAGATCCTGGTGTGGTTTTGCAGAGACTGTAACTTGCAATTTCCACTTACTGATATCCAGGCTGAGGGGACCATCCAATGTGAAAGGTGCCTGCTGGTGGAATCTCTCAGGCAGCAGGTGGGAGAGCTACAGGAGGAGGTGGCTAGGTTGAGAAGCATCCGAATCCACGAGCAATTCCTGGACAGTGTCCATGTGGAGACAGCTGAGGTAGCTGTCCCAGGACACAGGACTGCTGATACACCACTGGTGGAGGAGGAGATGGCTCAGGGTGGACACTGGCAGCTGGTTACTTCTGGCAGCAGGCAGTGCTCCACCCCTGCTCCGAACCCTCCCGCTGTGGTAATAGGTAACCGTTATGCTCTTCTTGATACAGGAAAGAAGGCATCACCCCCTACAGTAAAGGAGGAGAAGCCTCGTACCCCTAAGGCTGGGAGGTCTGCTGCCACCACTGCGAATAGGAAACGTAGGGTAGTGGTGGTCGGAGACTCTCTGCTGAGGGGGACGGAGGCGCCCATCTGTCGCCCTGACATTTCATCTCGGGAGGTATGCTGCCTGCCAGGAGCCCGTATCCGAGACGTTACGGAGGCATTGTCGAGGATTATCCAGCCCTCTGACTACTACCCCATGCTACTCATCCATGTGGGCACAAATGATACTGCGCGGTGTGACACTGAGCGGATCAAGAGTGACTACAGGGCTCTGGGAGTACGGGTGAAGGAGTTTGGAGCGCAGGTGGTATTCTCTTCGATTCTTCCTGTCAAAGGTAGGGGCCCGGGCAGAGACAGATGCATCATGGAGGTGAATGCCTGGCTGCGAAGATGGTGTCGCCAGGAGGGCTTTGGCTTCCTAGACCACGGGATGCTATTTGAGGAAGGACTGCTAGGCAGAGATGGTGTTCACCTTTCGAGGAGGGGAAAGACCCTATTTGGACACAGACTGGCTAACCTAGTGAGGAGGGCTTTAAACTAGGTTCGACGGGGACAGGTGAGCAAAGCCCGCAGGTAAGTGGGGAACATGGAGACCTGGGAGATGGGTCGGAGACGAGAGGGAGTGTGGGCTATATAGGCAGAGAGAAAGGAGGGTCAGGACAAAACCGGGAAGAAAGATCAAACCAGTATCTTAGATGCCTATATACAAATGCGAGAAGTATGGGTAATAAGCAGGAAGAACTGGAAGTGCTAATAAATAAATACAACTATGACATTGTTGGCATCACTGAAACTTGGTGGGATAATACACATGATTGGAATGTTGGTGTGGATGGATACAGCTTGCTCAGGAAGGATAGACGGGAAAAAGGGAGGAGGTGTTGCCTTATATATTAAAAATGTACACACTTGGACTGAGGTAGAGATGGACATAGGAGACGGAAGTGTTGAGAGTCTCTGGGTTAGGCTAAAAGGGGTAAAAAACAAGGGTGATGTCATGCTAGGAGTCTACTACAGGCCACCTAACCAGGTGGAAGAGGTGGATGAGGCTTTTTTTAAACAACTAACAAAATCATCCAAAGCCCAAGATTTGGTAGTGATGGGGGACTTCAACTATCAGGATATATGTTGGGAAAATAACACAGCGGGGCACAGACTATCCAACAAATTCTTGGACTGCATTGCAGACAACTTTTTATTTCAGAAGGTTGAAAAAGCTACTAGGGGTGAAGCTGTTCTAGACTTGATTTTAACAAATAGGGAGGAACTCGTTGAGAATTTGAAAGTAGAAGGCAGCTTGGGTGAAAGTGATCATGAAATCATAGAGTTTGCAATTCTAAGGAAGGGTAGAAGGGAGAACAGCAAAATAGAGACAATGGATTTCAGGAAGGTGGATTTTGGTAAGCTCAGAGAGCTGATAGGTAAGGTCCCATGGGAATCAAGACTGAGGGGAAAAACAACTGAGGAGAGCTGGCAGTTTTTCAAAGGGACACTATTAAGGGCCCAAAAGCAAGCTATTCCGCTGGTTAGGAAAGATAGAAAATGTGGCAAAAGACCACCTTGGCTTAACCACGAGATCTTGCATGATCTAAAAAATAAAAAGGAGTCATATAAAAAATGGAAACTAGGACAGATTACAAAGGATGAATATAGGCAAACAACACAGGAATGCAGGGGCAAGATTAGAAAGGCAAAGGCACAAAATGAGCTCAAACTAGCTACGGGAATAAAGGGGAACAAGAAGACTTTTTATCAATACATTAGAACCAAGAGGAAGACCAAAGACAGGGTAGGCCCACTGCTTAGTGAAGAGGGAGAAACAGTAACAGGAAACTTGGAAATGGCAGAGATGCTTAATGACGTCTTTGTTTCGGTCTTCACCGAGAAGTCTGAAGGAATGCCTATCCTAGTGAATGCTAATGGGAAGGGGGTAGGTTTAGCAGATAAAATAAAAAAAGAACAAGTTAAAAATCACTTAGAAAAGTTAGATGCCTGCAAGTCACCAGGGCCTGATGAAATGCATCCTAGAATACTCAAGGAGCTAATAGAGGAGGTATCTGAGCCTCTAGCTATTATCTTTGGAAAATCATGGGAGACGGGAGAGATTCCAGAAGACTGGAAAAGGGCAAATATAGTGCCCATCTATAAAAAGGGAAATAAAAACAACCCAGGAAACTACAGACCAGTTAGTTTAACTTCTGTGCCAGGGAAGATAATGGAGCAAGTAATTAAGGAAATCATCTGCAAACACTTGGAAGGTGGTAAGGTGATAGGGAACAGCCAGCATGGATTTGTAAAGAACAAATCATGTCAAACCAATCTGATAGCTTTCTTTGATAGGATAACGAGTCTTGTGGATAAGGGAGAAGCTGTGGATGTGGTATACCTAGACTTTAGTAAGGCATTTGATACGGTCTCGCATGATATTCTTATCGACAAACTAGGCAAATACAATTTAGATGGGGCTACTATAAGGTGGGTGCATAACTGGCTGGATAACCGTACTCAGAGAGTTGTTATTAATGGTTCCCAATCCTGCTGGAAAGGCATAACGAGTGGGGTTCCGCAGGGGTCTGTTTTGGGACCGGCTCTGTTCAATATCTTCATTAACGACTTAGATATTGGTATAGAAAGTATGATTATTAAGTTTGCGGATGATACCAAACTGGGAGGGATTGCAACTGCTTTGGAGGACAGGGTCATAATTCAAAATGATCTGGACAAATTGGAGAAATGGTCTGAGTTAAACAGGATGAAGTTTAACAAAGACAAATGCAAAGTGCTCCACTTAGGAAGAAAAAATCAGTTTCACACATACAGAATGGGAAGAGACTGTCTAGGAAGGAGTACGGCAGAAAGGGATCTAGGGGTTATAGTGGACCACAAGCTAAATATGAGTCAACAGTGTGATGCTGTTGCAAAAAAAGCAAACGTGATTCTGGGATGTATTAACAGGTGTGTTGTGAGCAAGACACGAGAAGTCATTCTTCCGCTCTACTCTGCTCTGGTTAGGCCTCAGCTGGAGTATTGTGTCCAGTTCTGGGCACCGCATTTCAAGAAAGATGTGGAGAAATTGGAAAGAGTCCAGAGAAGAGCAACAAGAATGATTAAAGGTCTTGAGAACATGACCTATGAAGCAAGGCTGAAAGAATTGGGTTTGTTTAGTTTGGAAAAGAGAAGACTGAGAGGGGACATGATAGCAGTTTTCAGGTATCTAAAAGGTTGTCATAAGGAGGAGGGAGAAAACTTGTTCACCTTAGCCTCTGAGGATAGAACAAGAAGCAATGGGCTTAAACTGCAGCAAGGGAGGTCTAGGTTGGACATTAGGAAAAAGTTCCTAACTGTCAGGGTGGTTAAACACTGGAATAAATTGCCTAGGGAGGTTGTGGAATCTCCATCTCTGGAGATATTTAAGAGTAGGTTAGATAAATGTCTATCAGGGATGGTCTAGACAGTATTTGGTCCTGCCATGCGGGCAGGGGACTGGACTCGATGACCTCTCGAGGTCCCTTCCAGTCCTAGAATCTATGAATCTATGAAATCTATGAATCTATGAGTCAGTGACTGGCTAGTTCATACAAAAAAGTCTTTTCAGGGTTCACAGTGTGATGAGGAAAGCTGCTCCACAGCTTTACTTCAAATTTACTCTGCACACAGTGCCATTAAAAAAGAATAAGCAGAAACATGGTGATGTGTGCAGAATTAACCAGAACAAGTACACTCTAGGTCATCTTACTGATGTAACCCTTTTCTTCCAAGCCTATTGGTCCCCTAGGCTTTTTTATTATTATTATTCTTAGTTTTGCTTCCTCTCTTCCTGGGGTTCATTTGCTGTGCTGTGCTTCTCAGAAGGTACAGTACAAAATCTGCCCCAGACAACTAGGATGGGGCACAGTGTAATTACAGCAGGCGTATATAAAATTATTAGTGATCAGCCAATGCTAAAATCAAAAGCTAAGCTTGTTTCATATAATAGGGCACAAAATGAACCTATATGGCAAAGCTAAAGTGCATCACAGCTGCATTTTTTAAGACTATCTTTTGCATTCTGTTCTGTAAGAGACTGCATAATGTTCTGCAGTGAGGCAAAGAAAAGACCCTTAAATTGAATAAGAGCAAATGTCAGATTGGGTTGAATTAGATTAATTAGATAGGATACAGACTCAATAACAAAGGAGTTTGACCAAATTCAGGAATGACAGGCAATTATTCGAAGAGGAAGACCCTGGGGACAGTTTTTTTTGTTGTTTGTTCAGCACCTTGCACAATGGGGTCCTGGTCCATGAATAGGCCCTCCTGGGTGCTACGCCAATACAAGCAATAAAAATAATACTAATAAGAGGCATTATAGAGATCCAAAGGGTTGTTAACACATTTATGCAAATTCATCCCTATTGTGTTACAATTAAGTTCTTCATCCATCATTGTCAGCTATCCCTTGATACGAGGATGTCTGCCAGGGGAAAAGTCAATGATGAGCCTTAAGATGGCTAAGGAGTCCAATCCGTGTTATACAGGTTTTTCCATGTATGTGACAGGTGGTTGCTTGGAGAGACACAACTGCTGGCCGGGATGCTGTACCCTTTCCTTCCTCCTCTGCCATTTCTCAGCCTCTTGAGCAAGGTGATTCTCTTCAAAACGGGCTGAGGCTTGATGTATGATGTGATGCCATTGCAGTCTATTGCCAGTCAGCTCTTCCCAATTCGTGGGGTCAATGCCTCCCTTAAGATATACTTTCAGGTGTCTTTGCAGCATTTTCTCTGTCCCCTACAGGTCCTCTTACCATGGCTAAGTTGAGAAAAGAGGACTTGCTTCGGAAGATGAATATCAGCCATCCACACACAATGGCCAGCCCAGCAAAGTTGATGTTTCATAATCTTCACCTCAACACTGGTGATGTTAGCTGCAGAGAGAATGCTGGCATTGGTGCGATGGTCTTCCTATCTGATACAGAGAATCTTCCTAAGGCAGCAGTGTTGGTACCACTCCGGATGGTTAAAATGGCTTTGGTATGTCACCCATGTCTCATGCTCATAAAGGAGAGTGGCGATGACTACTGCATTGTAGACCAGGATCTTAGTTTCCATCCGCAGATCTCTGTCAATAAAGACACAATGGAGCAACATTCTGAAGGATGCACTGGCACAATGGATCCTATGTTTAAGCAGGGTCTGAATGAATGCTTCCCTGACAGCAAGCTTGGAGGGGAAGAGACTATGGGTGTGTTTATGTAAATACAGTTTGCTCCTGCTCTATCTGCATATTCATCATTTACAGCTGTGTCAAGGGATCAACTTTGGCTGGTGTTGGGTACAAATGACCTTAGTACTGAATGTAGGGGTAGTGAAATATGGTTACCAATGTTGTAATTACTGTAAGAATATAGGAAAGCAGGACTGTGCTTAACCTGTCCCAAATGAGGGGG
>NW_020694299.1:0-17543 GCF_002925995.2 Terrapene triunguis
ACCTATGCATGTGTGTAGTCTCATTGAAGTAAATGGGACAACACACAGATGTGAAGTTAAACATGTCCGTAAATACTTGGGTTCTGATCCTGCAAATATACCATGTTTGCAATTAATTTTTAATCTCTTTATTGTTCAGGTAAAAGGCCAATGTGAGCTTTACTGAAGTTTAAATTGTCGTTTTAGACTCTGTACATCTGAAATTTGTCACAATAGCAAAGGTACTTTGCAGTACATAATGTCTGTTTTAATGAAGACACAAAATCTCTAAACACTGCAGGCAGATTGTTTGCAATGCAGTGAACAGAATATGCATAAAAGTTGGTAACATATCTCAGAAGATGTCAAGTGTTTGTGTTTTATTATTCACAGTTTCATCACTGGTCCAGCCGTAGTCCCGGGATACTTTTCAGTAGAAGCTGCTAATGTGGTTCTAGTTCTGAATGGAAGAGAGGAAGCAAAGATCACTTATGCCACTCAGTGGTTGCATTATGCACAAACTTTAAAACAAACTCGCAAGCTGAGGCATGTTGCCATTGTGCTGCTTGGAAGTGAACAGTGTAACAATGAATGGATTCACCCATACCTGAAAAGACACGGAGGATTTGTGGAACTACTTTTTGTAGTATACGACTGTACCTGGGTAAACGAAGAAGATATTTTCCAGTGGCCTTTAGGAGTAGCTACGTAAGTGTTAAACATAAACAAATTACACTTAAGGAATCAGTTATGCATGAACTGTACATGCCTATTGTTTTAACAGTTATATCTGTAACATTATGTCTGAAACATTTTATATATAAAAAATTGTATATAATTTCTGCTGTCTAAAACTGTTAAGCAAGCTGCGGAACTTGACTTTGGTTCATGCTGCTGGTTTTGACTATCTAAATTAGGCTTCAGAAATTTTAAAGGCAAAAGGTAATTCAGAAGTTAAAGTACAGCTATGTTTTAAAAAGTTAGTGTGTTCAAGGGGTACCGTATTAATTCAATAATTTGCTTCTTGTGACTGTTCAGTCAAATTTGCCATATCTGCTGACATTACCAACTATTAACATTTACATTAGGATTAAACAACATTAAAAATGATATAGCTTCCCACAGCTGGGTTGGGGGAGGACTAGCGAAGAAACGTTAATATGCCGATATAAGTCATCTTGTATGTTTTTTCACTCTGAAAGGCACTCTGAACACATAATAAGAACCAGAATAGCCTAGACTAGAATTTAGTGGCAAAAAGTAAGTGTGGTGGATTACTCTCTCTTTAAGATGAGGGCAGGCTGGGACCCTTATCCAGGGTAAAAAGAGATTTTTCAGAGGGAAGTCAGTCTATGGAAAGCTCTGCTGCAGGAAAGAGTTGGAGGAACTTCAGTAAGAGGCCTGGGGCCTAATAAGGGAATCCAGTTTGGACGTATTGAGAGTACTTTTTTTTTTTTCCCTGGGGGGAGTTAGGGGGGGCATTGAGGGTAGTGTTTCTTTCTCTTGTGGCTAATAAACTGGGATTTGATTTTATACCCCTTGAATTTTTGTAATTGGTAAACTCTGGGATCATAGTAAGATGCCTTGCAATAAATGTTTACTACATTTTAATCCTGTTAGTGTTGTAGAGTGGATACAGCTATGGGAGAGTTATCTTCATTCTTTCCTGTCTTACTCCTGTCTTAACAGAATTATTCCAACTGCAGAATCTCTATTATCAATGGTAATAATGCAAGCCAGAAAGCTTAATTTTCAGATCCATGTTGAATTTGCAATGCTGGCCATTAGAAAACATGTTTTTATTGAAACCAAAGGAAATTTGCTCAGGATGCCATTGACAGAAAGTAAACATGGAGCCTCCACAGTGGCAAAGAATCAGTGTTTGTAAGGAAAGATATATTCAGTTTTGAACATGTTAAGATGACAATGAGACAACTAGGAGGAAATGCCCTAGAGGTAGTTGGGATGCAGGGGTAAGGGGGTGAAAAAAAGAGGGAGAGGTCAGAAGTGGAAAGGTAGATTTGCAGTCATTGATGTAAAAGTGGAAGTTAAAGCCATGTAAATGGATGCAATTACCCACATGAAGAGTGGGTGAGGGAGTGACAGAGAGAAGTGGAAAGAAACAAGTACAAAGTCTGGTAGGTAACCTACAGAGAGAAACAAGGGCAAGGAAGAGAGAGAACCTCTGAAAGAAGTGCTGAATTACTGCCCAAAGAAATAGCAGGGGAACCAGGAAAGGACAGAGTCATGAAAGCCCCAGGTGGGGGTGAGGAATAAGATGTTCAGAAGGGGAGCGTATGATCAACAGTACCAAAGGCAGTGGAGAAGCCAAGGAAAGTGAGGATGGACTAAAGTACTCCTGAGGGCATTCTGCGCCAAAAAATTAAAAATTCTGCACACAATATTTTAAAATTCTGCAAATGTTATTTGTCAAATAAATGTGGAGACTCCAGCGTGGCATTGGGGAGCACAGGCCACTGGCTGCACAGAGCAGGGAGATCACTGTGCAGCTCTCCCCTGGGACATGGACCCAGTGGTGAGGCTGCACCCAAATCTGACACAGAGCAAGGACCAGGCCTGCCCCAGAAACACCCTATGGCCCTGCCCCTCCATGCCAGGTGTGGGCAGGCAGGCTTAGCCTGGCAGGATCCAAGTGTGGAGGGGCTCAGTGTGGGGGGATCAAGGTGTGGGTTGAGAGGGTTCTGTTTGGGTCAGTCTGGGGGCAGGCTGCTCAGTGGGGGATCCAGGTGTGTGTGGGGGATTTGAATGCACAGAGGCTTGTTGGGGGGGGGGGTATGGGTGCAACAGTAATGGGACTCTGAGGGTGGGTCTGACCCAGCCGGGACTTGCAGTTGAGCCCAGCGCAGGGTAGGATCCACCAGCCGGGTCTTCCCCAGTCCCGCCCCCTGCCCCACAGTGATTTAGCTCTCTGCTGGCTGCCCTGGGCACCTAAAACATATTGCTGGGGAGGGTCACATGACTGCTCTTGTGGCTTCCCTTTGCTTCCCCCATCAGAAAGTCATTTTTCTCTGGGGAAGCAAAGAAATCTGCGGGGGACATGAATTCTGTGCATGTGCAGTGGCACAGAATTCCCCCAGGAGTAAGACTAAAGGCTTGTTTTGAAACTAGGAAAATTTTGTGATCAATGTATGTTTTTTTCCAAATTGTTTCCTTACTGTAATAATATAGAAAGAATATAGAAATAGAAGGGAAACTAGCAGTATTATTGACCCACTCTCTAAAAATAACAAAGTTAGAAAGAAAATCATAGCTAATTTTGAGAATGTGACAGCTGTAAGAGGGACATGTAATTTAATACTAACATACAAAAGTGTGGTAAATTAGATCTAGATAATGAAAATGACTCTGCCAGCCCTTTAGCTGAACCATTGGTGCTGTTATGACTAAAATCAGTAACTTTAAGTGTAATTCACAGATTAAATTGGTGAAGATGCACAGGTTGTAGGGACCGAGTTGAGTTTTCATTTGGCAGTATACCAATGGCATTGTTTTTACAGCATACACTTTCAGCTGATTCAAATAATTGAGGTGTCAACTCCAAAGGAACCACTAACCCAGCAACTTCAGCCAAAATAAGTGGTGGTATTGAGAACAGCTGCTATTGAAACAGAATGTTTTTTTTCTGATTCACGCCCTAGAAGATCCCTAACTTCTTTTTGTCAGCACCAAGTGGAATTATGTACACATGCTACAGAATACTCATCTAAAAACAAAGGGATAATGATAAATATTATCCATCAGTGTTTGGCTATCTTTGTTTTTTAAATTCAGTCAGTAGTTAAATATTGGAACTGATTACAAAGCTATTTCAGTTCTTAAAATCTGCTACATAAACATGAAATGGTGCAAAGACCCATCTTTTTCCTTTGACATAAAAATATTTTCATCTAATGTATGCATTGTTGTTACAGATATAGGAATTTCCCCATCGTAGAGCCCAACTGGTCAATGCTACGTTCTCCAAGATCATATCTATGTAATTTTTTAGGAACGGTGTATAAGAATTCATCCAGGGAGAACCTAATGGAAGTTTTGAAACAAGACGGGCTTGATAAACTCTGTTGGATTGCAGCCAGAGAACAGTAAGAGCTATGATTTACTTTGTAAATGTATAGTTTGGTAGCTGAATTATTCAAAGCCCCTTGCCTAGATCATTGATGACCATAGGTCATCTCTTTTAAAATATGTTATAAATAAAATAGTATAAATAATGACAATGGTCAAACTTAAAACAATGAAAACCTTGCTGAGCTGAGATTTTCATACAGATCTTGGATGCCTTAACACCTTGTGTGCTGCAGTACTTTACATTGTGGTTGTGACTTGAAATAGTTTGAAAGAAATATCTAACATAATACAGCCAGTCCTGTCTCCTCTCACACATACCTGGTTTTGGTGGAAGTGGCAGTGGGTATTCAAAATCTGTGTCATACATCCTGTGGATATTATCCACCTACCAGAAGAGGGAGACATGAAACCAGAGCTTTGTCATCAACCGCGTATAAAGATGCTGGCTTCAGCTAAACAATATAGTTTATTTCGTGTCTTCAGGAGGTAGAACGGATCATCTGACTAACTGAAATAAGTTCTAATGGTTCTTTTTAATTTGCTTTTGACAAATTAAACCTTGGCAGGATTTGATAGGTATTCCCTTAAAGAGGATGAGATGCTTTTAAAAAATCTAAACTGTCTTTCATCTATTATTTAAACTCATAATAAAGTTTTGTACAGCTCCTAAAAGGAGAACGGGTGGACTGCAGGAAGGAGTGACATGGCTGTCAAGGCGATTGAGGGATTACGTTTGATCACTTGATACCATCTCAAAAAGAATTATTTTCTTTTTTGAATTTCAGATTTTAGAATTAAACACACAGGCCATTTTAGAATTAACATATATAAGCCATATAGGTTTACAAAAAGGATACTCTTAACACAGAGATTTTCAGGGTTCAAATAGAACTGTAGATTAAGGTGCCAGTTCTGTCACCCTTAATGGAATACTTACTCCCTTTAAAATATAAATAATACTAAGAGTATTTTTAATGTGAAAAGTTATATTTTGATTGTTTTCAGTTTTCCATATTCAGTGTATGAATAATAATCTATTTTTTAAGATAGGTTAATTTATTAGAATAGGTGGAAGAATATAAAACTAGGAAGAAGTCTTCAAAGTTGCAATTCGGACTGTCAATTAATTTCAGTTAACTTATGCAATTAACAAAAAAAATTAATTGCGATAAAAAAAATTAATCGCGATTAATCACAGTTTTAATTGCACTGTTAAACAATAGAATACCCATTGAAATTTATTAAATATTTTGGATGTTTTTCTACATTTTCATATATATTGTAGTCTGTGTTGTAATTGAAATCAAAGTGTATATTTTTATTACAAATATTTGCGCTAAAAATGATAAACAAAAGAAATAGTATTTTTCAATTCACCTCATTCAAGCACTGTAGTGCAATCTATTTGTTGTGAAAGTGCAAGTTACAAATATAGGGTTTTTTTATTATATACCTGCACTCAAAAACAAAACAATGTAAAACTTCAGAGCTTACAAGTCCACTCAGTCCTACTTCTTGTTCAGTCAATCGCTAGGACAAACAAGTTTGTTTACATTTACAAGAGATAATGCTGCCCTCTTCTTATTTACAGTGTCACCAGAACATGAAAAGAGGCATTTGCATGGCACTTTTGTAGCTGGCATTGCAAGGTATTTACGTGCCAGATATGCTAAACATTCGTATGCCCTTTCATGCTTCCGCCACCGTTCCAAAGGACATGTTTCCATGCTGATAACGCTCATTAAAAAAATAATGCATTAATTAAATTTGTGACTGAACTCCTAGAGGGAGAATTGTATGTCCCCTGCTGTTTTACCCACATTCTGCCATATATTTCATGTTATAGTAGTCTCAGATGATGACCCAGCACGTTGTTCATTTTAAGAACACTTTCACTGCAGATTTCACAAAACGCAAAGAAGGTACCAATGTGAGATTTCTAAGGATAGCTACAGCACTCAACCCAAGGTTTAAGAATCTGAAGTGCCTTCCAAAATCTGAGAGGGACAAGATGTGAAGCATACTTTCAGAAGTCTTAAAAGAGCAACACTCCGATGCAGAAACTACAGAACCTGAACCACCCAAAAAGAAAATCAACCTTCTGCTGGTGGCATCTGTCTCAGATAATGAAAATGAACATGCATCGATCTGCACTGCTTTGGATTGTTTTCGAGCAGAACCCGTCATCAGCATGGACACATGTCCCCTGGAACGGTGGTTGAAGCATGAAGGGACATATGAATCTTTAGCGCATCTGGCACATAAATATCTTGCAGCGCTGGCTACAACAGTGCCATGTGAACACCTGTTCTCACTTTCAGGTGACACTGTAAACAAGACGCGGGCAGCACTGTCTCCTGCAAATGTAAACAAACTTGTTTGTCTGAGCGATTGGCTGAACAAGAAGTAGGACTGAGTGAACTTGCAGGCTCTACAATTTTATGTTGTTTTATTTTTGAATGCAGTTTTTGTACATAATTCTACATTTATAAGTTCAATTTTCATGATAAAGAGATTGCACTACAGTACTTGTATTTGAAAATGTAGAAAACATCCAAAAATGTTTAAAGTGGTATTCTATTATAGTTTAATAGCGCGATTAATTTTTTTAATCACTTGACAGCCCTAGTTGCAATGTATTCATTGCAGTCTCTAGCTGAGACTGCAATGAAGGCAGAACCAATAAAGGCATGGGCAGAGAAATGTGCTGAAAAGAAGATGACCATATCAAAGAAGAGACTGGAAAATAGACATAGAAATAGAGTACCTTTATTGGTTCTGCCTTCATTGCAGTCTCAGCTAGAGATAGTTATACATTGCAACTAGAGCTGTCAAGTGATTACAAAAATGTTAAACAATAATAGAATACCTCTGGTTGGGATGCCAGAGGGGGTCAGGGGTGCAGGCTCCAGGCGGTGCTTACCTCAAGCAGCTCCCAGAAGCAGCGGCATGTCCCTCCTCTGGCTCCTACGAGTAGGGGCAGCCAGGGGGCTCCGCACACTGCCCTGTCCGCAGGCGCCACCCCTGCAGCTCCCATTGGCCGTGGTTCCTGGCCAATGGGAGCTGCGGGGGCGGCGCTTGGGGCAGGGGCAGCATGTGGAGCCCCCTACGCATAGGAGTCGGAGAGGGGATATGCCGCTGCTTCTGGGAGCCACGTGGAGCCGCAGAGCGGGGCAAGCCCTGGACCCCGCTCCCTAGCGGGAGCTTGAGGACCAGATATGGCCCCCAGGCCGCAGTTTGCCCACCCCTGGGGTGGACTCTCATCATGATTAAACCAAACAAATTAATTCTACTCTTAATTAGTTTGTACAGTTGTTCTCATGGAAGGTTTAAAAAACCTTTATTATAAATTTTAAAAGGCATTTAATAAAACTAGAGGCAACTTAACGCTTTTTCTGAAAATTTTGGACAAAAGAACTTGAGAGAGGTTAATATAGAATCTAGAGAGAGATTATACAGTATCTATGGCCTAGAGTGCTGTCACACACAGTACCTCGGACCGTCTGAGCAAATTGAAGAGATTGACAATTGCTGCCTTACATTCTCATTTCTGAACAGTAAATCCCCCTGCTGATTTTAAATATTTTGGGGGGGTAACTATTCTTGCTTCAAAAAGTCTGTCAGAACATTCTATCTCCATATGCCTATTTTTGAGCCACTTAATAACCTTCTAGTGAAGCTTATGAAGTAAATTGATAGGGGCTTCCAGTGCAAAATTATTTTAAAAAAAAATTATTTTTTTTGGGTGCTTGAAGTATTGATGATTCCTTTAAAGGCCCTCAGTTGAAAACTGTTCTTATAGCATTTATAGCTTACAGGTGAACTTTTCTATAAATACCTGAAAAAAATTATTTAGGAATATGTGGATTGAAACATAAAACCTTGCTGATTCTCAGATCTGTTGTTACAAACCTTGCAGCTCTGCAACATTTATATATACTAAAATTATAACATGGACCTCTATTTTTCATTGTAATACATCTACCCTTGGAGGGAAAAAGTAATGTTAATTTTCAACTTCTTTATTTTTCTAGGTGGCAGCCTCAAGAAACAAATGAAAGTTTTAGAATCTATCAAGATGCATTGCTGCAGAGTGATCTCACATTGTGCCCAGTGGGAGTAAATACAGAATGCTATAGAATTTATGAAGCTTGTTCATATGGCTCTGTTCCTGTTGTAGAAGATGTAATGACACCAGGCAACTGTGGAAATTCATCTATATACCACAGTGCTCCACTGCAATTACTAAAGACCATGGGGGCTCCATTTATCTTTATTAAAAACTGGGAAGAACTTCCTGCTGTTTTAGAAAAAGAGAAAAATATGAGCTTACAAGAAAAGATTCAAAGGAGAAAAAAGCTTATAGAATGGTACCGGTACTTCAAAGCACAAATGAAACATAAATTTATTAATATCTTGGAAAATTCATTTTTACCAAATTATAAAGGAGGTTAATTGCCCCCTTTGAAAATCAAAAATAGATCAAAAGTTTAATTTTCACTGACCTTCAAGTAAGCTTTTATATAAAAATAAAAAATAAATGAACCACTTCCAGTGCAGGTGCAATTTCTTTGAAGTCAGTAGAGTTGCACCCGCTTACCTAGGGCTGATTTTCACCCTTCTTTCCTAAACTACTTTCAGAGAGGATGCAGTCTTACAGGATAGTAGTCTGGATGGATGACATCAACTTTATTATTATTTTTTGCAATGACCATCTCTCATTCTTAGCAAGTCAGTACTTCTGTGTTTTAATCTAGATATGGAAGCATTTCAGCAAATACATCACCCAAAGATAAATGTTTCACAAAAAGCATAATAAGTGGTGGTTCCACTACACTGATATTTATACCTTAAGCATTCTTTCCTGAAAGTCTCCTGCTATCATTTTCCTTATTTTAAAATATAATTTTATTATAGTTTTCGTTAACTGAGGAAAAAGAGAACTATGGTCAAGCAGGCCTTGAATGACAGAACTTTTAACAATATCAAAATAAAGTCTTTAAACTATTGCAGATAATGAGAGCTCTTCCCCCCCTCCTCCCATTTTTGGCAGGTACAAAATGAAGCCATTTAATAATTTGGGCTCCTCCCATTTGTCTAGTGTCTTAGGGGGAGATGTTATGTATTGAAAAATTTCATTTCTGTGAAGTTATTAAGAGAACTTTCCTCTCCAAAACTGGCCATTGATAGATGGAATATTCCCTGCTACCCCACTCATCCTCACCACTGCCCACTTCTTTGACTAGCTTGCTACCATATACTAAAAGTATCTTCGACCATCCTGGAATAAATGGTCATTAAATCTTTTTTCATCCAAAACACTTCTGTAAAGGAACGTCCTCATATTTTAAATATGTGTCTAAACTCCTTACCCATCCCTGTCCCACCAAAAAGTAACAGTTTACCTTTTATTGAAAGTTTTTTCCTTTAATGTTTTGGTGATTGTGCATGATGTTGTCAGAGTATGAATACAGTGTGTAAAGATGCATTTGGGCAACGTTTTCAACAAAAACAGAGACCCACTTGTTCAGATAAAGTTATAAACACAATTGTGCTTCTGTCGTATAGCTTTGAGGCCAAGAGTTTAGAAAGATTCAAAAAGGGATTGGGAGTAAAAATGTTCAAATGTGCCAGCATGATCTAAGAACTTGCTTCCCTTATCCTTGCTCTTTCGTCTGAAGCATCTGGTTCTAACCACTGTCAGAGACAGATCACCGGACTTAGTGGACACCAGTCTTCTCTAGTGAGGCAATTCTTGCATTTCTGCATTTGTTTGTGATTGCACCTACACGTGGCCATTTAAGATTTTGTTTTTAATTTGGTTCTCCTACTGTAGAGAGGGTTGCACTCTCTGCTCGTCAGATTCTCCACATGTGTGGGTGAGACAGTGTGCAGTGTCTCTTACTCTCATCTTTTCCGCTGTGCAAGGATCTGCAGAGCTTCCTCCACAAAGTCTTGGCACAGGAGATGGCAGGATGGTGAAGGGGTGGCACATTTTCTACTGTGTGACCCTGGGTAGATCCAGGAATGTAGGGTTTCTCTTCCAGGTGCAGATCTATGGATCGCTATCTGCTCCAATAAAAACGGACAAAATTAATTCATCCTTATAGTATGTCATTTGTCTGTCCAATGAAACTGCTGAAGACTTGAAGCTTCATAACATTGTAACTTAATCTTTCCATAAAAAATGGAAAAGTTTAATTGAGGAAGAAGAGAGCATACTAGATTTCCAAAGGAAAAGTAGTAGATGGTGGTTATTAGCTATCAAAGAATATTTTTAAATAAAAAAGATTGTGTGTGTAGCTTCTTTTATCCAACATCGTAGCACTATCAAAGGATAACAGGAACTGGAAGTTATACGGTGCAGAATAACTTGATTGTGAAGAGATGTAAATAATCTATGACCATTGTAAAATAACCAGGCTTCGGTTATTGGTGATTAAGATGGTAGATGTGTATTTTGAAAATGCAAACTTTCACTTGATTGCTATGTTTGTTATCAAGGAAACTGCTCTAAAGCTAATTAAACATGTATTGTATAAAAATGGTGTAATTGTATTTCAGTGTAGAATTTCTGATCCTTGACTTATGCAGAGACTTCTGAGAAAAAACTATATCTGGTATCAGATTTTTCCCCTCCATTTGAAAGAATCTTCTCTTCATTCCTATCTAATATTGGGGCATAACTTTGAGGGGCTGAGCATCTCTAGCTCTCACTGACTTCAGCTGAAGTTGTGAGTTTATCAGACCATAAGTGTGCACCTTCATGTGGTAATTTTGAGCATTCTCAATATCTGCTTAAGTTGTCAACATTCAAAGGGGATTTACAAGTATAATACTGTCCAAACAAAGAGCTTTGAGTATTTGAGAGTAGCCAAGGAGCTCTGGTACTATTTTGCTGTGTAAGAAATATTTAATATGAACTGTTATAATCATTTCAGTGAATGATATGGCCTGGGCTGCGCTATACCACTCGCAATACTCCCGTATTTTGTATGTAGTTTAGTCAATTCTCTAAATGCTGTTCTGTCTCTAAATGTAAGAATGCCTTATAGTATGAATTGCATGCATGAATTCAAGAGCCAGTTCAACTCTGTGCAACTAAATAGTAAAACATGTACCATAATATTGTCTTTACTGTGATATTTTCTGTGTTTAGACTATACCACAGCAAAGCAATTTTGCAATAGATATTCACTTTTTAATGGTCCCCACAATAGCTTTTTCTAGATCCTCTCATATAAAAGTGATGAACAGTGTGGCTTAGTAAGTTTATATTGTGTCATAGTCTGTCTACTAGAATTTTTTTCCCTACAAACCACAGAATGAGATGCCAGAGAGAATTGTGTGTGTATGTAAGTGTTTTATGGGAAACATTAGTGATACCATTTTTCATAAGAAATGGCTATTGATACATGGGGGATGCAGTCTATAAGTAGAACCTCTAAGGATCATCTTGCTTTCAAAGCAAATTGGATCAGCTTTTAGCAAAGGTGTCCGTAACTGCCAAAATGAGTTTGCTTCAAGAAGGTTTCATGCCTTTTATGTATTTAAAAATATTGAAAGAGTGTTCTAGTTGGAGGCTCTCCAGCAACCTACTTTATCATAGCTTTCCACGCAGCAAGTAGAGAAACTGAAGGGGGAAGGAGTTTCTGTCCATTGCTAGTTATTTACATTCCTAACTAAAATAGCCTGGGAACCCCATGGAAATAAAATCCAATTCTTTCCTGCTAAACAGGGTTACCATATTTAAAAAATAAAAAAAGAGGACACTCCCTGGGGCCCCGGCCCCCCCCCCCCCCCCTTTCCCACCCCAACTCCGCCCCTTCCCCAAAGTCCCCGCCCTAACTCCGCCCCCTCCCCTGAGCGCCCTGCATTCTTCTTCGAGTGCTTGCTCATATCCATTCCAGTTAGGTGTGCGCGCGCCGCGTGCACGATCGTCGGAAGATTTTTGCCCTAGCAACCCCGGTGGGTCGGCTGTGGAGCCCCCTAGAGTGGCGCCGTTATGGCGCTGGATATATACCCCAGCCGACCCAGCGCCCCCTCAGTTCCTTCTTACCGCCCCTGACGGTCGTTGGAACTGTGGAGCGCGGCATAGCTGATCTCCACTCTCCCTAGCTTTCTCATTTTCATTAGTGTAGATAGTTGTATATAGTTGTTATAGTTCTTTAGATAGTTAATTGTTAGTTTTTTGTTTAGTTGTAAATAGTTAGCGGGGGTTTAGGGGGTTGTCTCCCCCCTTTTCCCCCCGGCGCACAGCCGGGCTCATGCCCAAGGCTCCTGGCTTTAAGCCGTGCGCGTCCTGCGGGAAGCACATGCCAACAAGCGACCCGCATAGCTCCTGCTTGAAGTGCCTTGGGGAGGCCCATCCCGCAGATAAGTGCCCTATCTGCAAGGCCTTCAAGCCGAGGACCAGGAAGGAGCGAGATTTCAGGCTCCGACAGCTCCTGATGGAGGCGGCTCTGAGTCCGGACCCTCCTGCGGTGCGCAGCGTCCCGGCACCGAGCACTTCAGTGCACAGCACCCCGGCACCGAGCGCCTCCGTGCGCAGCGCCCCGGCGGCTCCGACCGGTGCGACGGATAAACCACGGCACCGACCGACGTCGGCACCGCGCCCGCCTCAGGGGCCTCGGCGCCGATCGCTGTCTCCGGGCCACAAGAAGGTCCGCAAGACCCAGGACAAGGCTGCGCCGAAGACGCCGGCTCCCTCGGTGCCGGGGGTAGAGCCGCGTCCGCCGTTGGACCGCCCACAACAGGCGGGCCCACCGTTGACTCCGGCACCGAGGCCGTCGAGTCCGGTGCGGACTGTTTCCCCACCTAGGCTGGTGGTGGAACCTTGTCTCCCGTCCACCCCGGAGACATTTGCAACGGCACGGGACCTGATTGCCTTCACCGAACCGGGGCCGTCACACCTCCCGGCACCGGCTGCTCCGCGACAGCTGCAGTCCAGGGGCAAGCCTGCCCTGCTGCGCCCGCCGTCTCCAGCCCCAGACTTGCGGCACCGTTCGAGGTCCAGGAGCACGTCCCGACGCCGCTCGGAGTCCCGGCGCCGAATGTCACCTCGGCACCGGTCGTACTCGCGGCACCGATCACCTTCACGACGCCGTTCCAGATCCCGGCACCGTCGTGACGACCGGCACCGCTCGGGCTCAAGGAGGAGCTCCCGGCACCGGTATGAGCGCCGCTCGGGCTCGAGAGGCCGCTCCCGGTACCGGGCCTCCTCGAGATCTTCGTCCCGCTCCAGATCGGGCTCTCGGCACCGAAGAGACTACCGGCACCGATCCCGATCTGGATCTCGGCACCGTTTCCCGGCACCGGGCAGGGACAGATCGCCCTACGACCGGCACCGATCGGCACCGTACCATCCGGTGCCGGTGTCGGTGCGCTCGGCACCGCCGTGGCCATCGAGGTCGGCGTCCCGTTCCTCGGAGGCGGAGGCCACCCACCTGGAGGAGACAGCGGAGGACCCTACGCAAGCTCCTGCGCATTGGTCCTTCTGGACGCCGTGGGCCTACCACCAGGCGCAAGGCGCCCCTCCTTCTGCGTCCCGCTCGGCACGCTCCGAGCCCAGGGTCCCGGAGGCCACCATCTCCCGCCCCCCACCAGGTGGTATGGAGGCGCCGGTGCCCACTCCGGTGGAGGCCCTGGTCCCAGGGTCTGCTGACGTTCAGCAGGAACAACTGGAGCAGGAACCACCCTTGGACCCCTTGCCACCGGGGGGATCTTCCTCCTCCTCCTCCCCCGATGAGGCGGTAGCGGGCACATCCGCCATGGGTCCGCCTCCTATTGACCTGCGAGCGCACCAGGACCTCTTGCGAAGGGTGGCGCGCAATATGGACCTCCAAACGGAGGAGATCGTGGAGGTGCACGACCCCATTGTAAATATCTTGTCAGCGGACGCTCCCTCTCGCGTGGCGTTACCGTTGATCCCGACCATTCAAGCCAATGCCACCACCATCTGGCAAACCCCGGCCTCGATTCCACCCACGGCCAGAGGAGTGGAGCGGAAGTACTTTGTCCCCTCCAAAGACCATGAATATCTGTATACCCATCCTCAGCCGTGCTCACTGGTGGTATCATCGGTGAATGCACGGGAGCGCCATGGCCAGCAGGCCGCTGCGCCCAAGTCGAAGGACGCTAAGCGCTTCGACTTGTTCGGACGCAAGGTCTACTCGGCGGGGGGGCTCCAACTCCGAGCGGCCAACCAGCAGGCGCTCCTGAGCCGCTACTCCTTCAACTCCTGGTCCTCGATGGGGAAATTCAAGGAGCTGGTTCCCCAGGAATCGAGGGAGGAGTTTGGGGCTTTGGTAGAGGAGGGTATGCGGGTGGCGCGCACCTCCTTACAAACCTCTCCCGCTTCCACCGTGCTTGGTCCCTTATAACCTCGGACCGCTGGGTCCTTCGCACGGTGGAGAGGGGATACGCCCTCCAATTTTCCGCGCCCCCCCCCTCCCACTCCCCCTCCCCGTCCCTCTTCAGGGACCCCTCTCACGAGCAACTCCTTACACAGGAGGTTTTTGGGCTCCTCTCTTTGGGGGCCATAGAGGAGGTTCCATCGGAGCTAAGGGGCAGGGGGTTTTACTCCCGCTACTTCCTGATCCCCAAGTCAAAAGGGGGTCTACGGCCCATCTTAGACTTGCGCGGACTCAACAAATTCATAGTAAAGTTGAAGTTCCGCATGGTTTCATTGGGGACCATCATCCCTTCACTGGATCCTGGAGACTGGTTCGCCGCCCTCGACATGAAGGACGCTTATTTTCACATAGCGATCTATCCGCCTCACAGGCGCTTCCTACGATTTGTAGTAGGCGCAATGCACTACCAATTTGCAGTCCTTCCCTTCGGCTTGTCTTCGGCTCCCAGAGTGTTCACAAAGTGTCTGGCAGTCGTCGCGGCCTTCCTTCGTCGACAAGGGATACAGCTGTTCCCGTACTTGGACGACTGGCTGGTACGCGGCCGCACCAGAGACCAAGTGCAGGCTCATGTCCGCATGGTGACACACACTTTCCACGAGTTGGGCATTCTACTCAACAGAGAAAAATCCACCCTGGTACCAACTCAGAGGATAGAGTTTATCGGGGCAGTCCTGGACTCCAGACGCGCCCAAGCTATCCTTCCCGACAACCGCTTTCAGTCCATCCTAAGCGTCATTCAAGGACTCAGGACTTTTCCAATCACCACCGTAAGGACTTGCCTTGCCCTATTGGGCCACATGGCCTCGTGCACGTACGTGACCAGGCACGCCAGGCTACGACTTCGCCCACTGCAGGCTTGGCTGTCATCGGTCTACCGTCCTCATCGAGACGACCTGAATATGGTGGTTACGGTTCCGGCCTCGGTCCGGGCCTCCCTCACCTGGTGGACGGATCGTACGGTGGTCTGTGCAGGAGTACCCTTTCACGACCCACAACCCTCCCTCCACCTAGTCACGGATGCTTCATCTCTAGGATGGGGCGCTCACCTCGGAGAGCACCATACCCAGGGCCTCTGGTCCGTTGCCCAACTAGCCCTCCACATCAACGTCAGAGAGCTGATGGCGGTGCGCCTAGCTTGCCAGACGTTCCTCAACTTCCTACAGGGCCGTTGCGTGTTGGTTCTCACCGACAACACCACGGCAATGTTCTACATCAACAAGCAAGGCGGAGCCCGCTCATCGCTCCTATGTCAAGAGGCCATTCGCCTGTGGGACTTCTGCATCGCCCACTCGATACATCTTACGGCATCCTTCCTTCCTGGAGTCCAGAATACGCTGGCGGACCGTCTCAGCAGGTCCTTCCAGACACACGAGTGGTCAATTCGCCCGGACGTCATCTATTCCGTCTTCCAGAGGTGGGGATTTCCCCAGATCGACCTCTTCGCATCTCGGGCCAACAGGAAGTGCCAGGTATTCTGCTCCCTGCACGGACGAGCCCCGGGCTCTCAGTCAGACGCCTTCCTTCTAACATGGAAGGACCACCTGTTCTACGCCTTCCCTCCATTTCCGCTGGTCCACAAGGTACTGCTCAAGATCCGCAGGGATCATGCACGGGTGATTCTAGTCGCCCCCGCCTGGCCGAGGCAACACTGGTACTCCACACTGCTGGATCTTTCGGTACGAACGCCGATCACGCTCCCCTTGAGTCGGGACCTCATCTCCCAGGACCACGGCCGGTTGTGTCACCCCGACCTACAGTCCCTCCACCTCACGGCGTGGATGCTCCATGGTTGAGTCGGACAGAGCGGCAGTGCTCGCAGGCCGTCCAGCAGGTTCTGCTGGGAAGTCGAAAGCCCTCTACGCGAACCACTTATCTAGCCAAGTGGAAGCGGTTCTCCTGTTGGTGTGAGCAACGAGCTACTTCTCCCTTGCAGGCACCTATCCCCTGCATACTGGAATACCTCCTGTCCTTAAGACAGCAAGGCTTGGCGACATCCTCAATCAAGGTTCACCTTGCCGCTATTTCCGCTTTCCACCCAGGAGAACTCACGTCCTCGGTCTTCTCTAACCCGATGGTGGTTAGATTCCTCAAGGGCTTAGACCGACTGTACCCACAGCAACGACAGCCGGTTCTGACGTGGGACCTCAACCTCGTGCTCTCCAGGCTCACAGGGCCTCCGTTTGAACCATTGGCGACCTGCTCACTCCTGTACTTATCCTGGAAGACAGCCTTCCTCGTGGCCATCACCTCAGCACGACGCGTCTCTGAACTCAGGGCGCTGACATCCGAGCCCCCTTACACGGTGTTCCACAAGGACAAGGTGCAGCTTCGCCCCCATCCTGCCTTTCTTCCGAAGGTAGTGTCACCTTTTCACATTAATCAGGACATATTCCTTCCAGTCTTCCATCCGAAGCCGCACGCTACTCGTCAAGACCAGCGTTTGCATTCCTTAGACGTTCGCAGGGCCCTGGCTTTCTATATCGACCGTACAAAGCCATTTAGGAAGACAACGCAACTCTTCGTTGCAGTGGCCGACCGGATGAAAGGCTCACCGGTCTCTTCACAGTGCCTGTCCTCTTGGATTACGTCCTGCATTCGTGCTTGCTACGACCTGGCCGGTGTACCGACGCCACGCCTCACTGCTCATTCCACGAGGGCCCAGGCCTCCTCGACTGCCTTCCTGGCTCAAGTACCGATCCAGGACATTTGTAGAGCTGCAGTGTGGTCATCGGTCCACACATTTGCTACTCACTATGCGCTGGTGCAACAATCCAGAGACGATGCTGCTTTCGGGTCAGCGGTTCTGCACACAGCAATGTCTCACTCCGACCCCGCCACCTAGGTGGGGCTTGGGAGTCACCTAACTGGAATGGATATGAGCAAGCACTCGAAGAAGAAAAGACGGTTACTCACCGTTGTAACTGTTGTTCTTCGAGATGTGTTGCTCATATCCATTCCAAACCCGCCCCCCTTCCCCACTGTCGGAGTAGCCGGCAAGAAGGAACTGAGGGGGCGCTGGGTCGGCTGGGGTATATATCCAGCGCCATAACGGCGCCACTC
>NW_020694300.1:0-7083 GCF_002925995.2 Terrapene triunguis
CACCAGCACATTTCCCTGATGTGCCGCGTGCCAAAAGTTGCCAATCTGAATGAATACATTTGTGTATCATGAGTGGCTCTCACAAATGAGGAATTTTGCATTAGCATTACTGCTAAGAACAGCTAAGACAGAACTAATGGTGTGTTTTTAAAATTTTATTGCTGTTCTCCTTTTCCCCCTCTTAGCTTTTACCTTTGAATTTAATTAGACTTTCCTCAAGTCTTAAGTCAGAAGGGTAGTTGTGGGGAGGGAAGGAGGGGTTGTATGTGTTTAATCCATCCAACTACACAATTATTAACACCATGAGGTTAAATAGATGAGGTGGTGTGTATTTAATTATCCTGTTTAGAGTTATGGGATTTGGGGTTACCAGGGAAAACAACTTGTGGATCTGACAGGATTTATGTGCTGGTGTTTAATGATGCAATTTTCTGGATTTTTTTTTCTTTTTTTTTTTCTTTCCCTGGACTTAGGGGAGTGACAGTTTGACAGCCCTCTTTTAATGGATTTTATAGATTTTTAACAAGATTTGTAATCTTCTCCAACTCCTCATATCACCACGACACACCTTCCACACTTTCTTCTTGACAGCAGAGTTCCATTATTTAACAGACATGTTAGTGGCAGAAAATTCCACAGCCAACCAGGATCTGGCAAATCTTGCTTTTCCTTCAGGCTGGATTACTCAGTCAACCACCTCTGGGAAGGAGTATATGGACCTTGAAGATCTTCAAATAGTTCAAAACATAGCAGCCCAACTCCTGAGCAATAATGGCTACTGAGAGTACTGCATCCCAGAGATCTGCTCACTATGAGTTCAAACATGAAAGATGCTGTGCACTCTGGCTCTGATCCAGCAAAGCCCTTAAACTCATGCTTTGCTTTAAGTGCACAAGTAGTCCTATGGAAGTCAGAACACCCATATGTAGAGGAGTTTAAAAAAAAGTGACAAAACACTGTTCGATTGAAAAATGCTGTTTTGTTGAAACCAGATTTTTTTTTTTGAGCGAACGTATAGGTTTCAATGAAAACTTCATCCGAAAGGAATTTGTGGTCAAGAGAGCAAGGGGTGAGACTAACTTGCTAGCCCTGTGGCTAGCGTTCTCACCTGGGATGTAGGAGAACCAGGTCTTTGCTTTGAATCAGGCAGCATGCCCTAGCCACAAGACTATTGGGTGTCTGGGGTCAGCCTCTCTCTCCAATTTTCATGACATATTTTGAAAGGTCTCATTTTTGTTCCATAAGGGAATTAAATTACATTTCAAAACCTAAACAACTTTTGTGAAACAGAATTTTTATTTTCTGGCCAACCCTACTCATGTGCTCAAAGTTAATCATGTGTATGTTCACAGTGGTCCATAATGACTCCCCATGGGACATCAGGTTAATTCCATGATACAGTGCTTCTTATCCTGAAAGCTTTTCATGGTACAGGATGATGTTATATCAGGGGTCGGCAACCTTCGGCACGCGGCTCGCCAGGGTAAGCATCCTGGCGAGCCGGGCCAGTTTTATTTACCTGCTGACGCGGCAGGTTCGGCCGATCGCGGCCCCCACTGGCCGCGGTTCGCCGTCCCGGGCCAATGGGGGCGGCGAGAAGCGGCGTGGGCGAGCGATGTGTCCACATGCTTTCTGTAGTTGGGGGGAGGGGGGCAAAACTGGACATAATTGTGACGGGTTGGATCACAGAAACCCCCTTGGGAGCTGCCACCTGATGTGCCAAGACTACCCCTGCTTCTGTTTTCCCTGCTAGCTCAGGACTCCAGCACCCCGTCTTGCTGAGCGAGACACTCCAGTCTGGCTCCAGACACAGACTCAGGGTCTGAATCACTTGTCCCCAAGCTGCAAGTTTACCCAAAAACAGCTCACAGGAGTGTGCTTGTCTTTAGCACTCTGATGCCCAACTCCCAATGGGGTCTAAACCCAGATAAATCCGTTTTACCCTGCATAAAGCTTATGCAGGGCAAACTCATAAGTTGTTCGCCCTCTATAACACAGATAGAGAGATATGCACAGCTGTTTGCTCCCCCAGGTATTAATACATACTCTGAGTAAATTACTAAATAAAAAGTGATTTTATTAAATACAGACAGTAGGATTTAAGTGGTTCAAAGTAGTAACCGACAGAACAAAGTAAGTCACAAGCAAAATAAAATAAAATGCGCAAATCTATGCCTAATCAAACTAAATACAGATAAGTTCCTCACCAGTTCCAGCATGCTCCCTTTTACAGGCTAATCTCCCTTTAGCCTGGGTCCAGCAATCTCTCACAACCCCTGTAGTTACTGTCTTTCGTTTCAGTTTCCTTCAAGCATCCTGGGGGGGTGGAGAGGCTCTTTCTTTAGCCAGCTGAAGACAAAATGGAGGGGTCTCCCCCAGGGTTAAATAGACTCTCTCTTGTGGGAGGAGACCCCCCTCTTCCCTCCTATGCAAAGTCCAGCTCCAAGATGGAGTTCTGGAGTTACCTGGGCAAGTCACATGTCCCTGCATGACTCAGTCTTTACAGGCTGAAGCCATTGCCCACATGGAATCTTGCATGTCTCCAGGAAGACTTCTTATGTGGATTGGAGCATTCCAAGATGCATTGTTCCCTGATCAGGTACTTAACCTGGCGAATTCCTTCCTAAAGAAGCTGACCAAATGCCTCCCAAAGCTTACTTAGAAACCAAGCAAGCATACAGCCCATATTCTTAACCTCAAGTAGAAAATGATATATATATGTACAAATAGGATGAATAGATATAGTAGACCATAACCTTTACGGAGATATGTTACCTGGCACAGGCAGCACCAAACATATTCCAGTTATGTCATACATACATTTATAAGCACCCCCTCCCCATAAAGCCTTATGGGGTACACTGTCACAATAATACTCCAGACATGGCCTCGCTAGTGCAGAATAGAGGAGAATAATCACTTCCCTCAATCTGCTGGCAATGTTCCTACTAATGCAGCCCAATGTGCCGTTGGCCTTCTTGGCAACAAGGGCACACTGTTGACTCATATCCAGCTTCTCGTCCACTGTAATCCCCAGGTCTTTTTGCTGCTTAGCCAGTCAGTCCCCAGCCTGTAGCGGTGCATGGGATTCTTCCGTCCTAAGTGCAGGACTCTGCACTTGTCCTTGTTGAACCTCATCAGATTTCTTTTAGCCCAATCCTCCAATTTATCTAGGTCACTCTGGACCCTATCCCTACCCTCCAGCGTATCTACCTCTCCCCCCAGCTGAGTGTCATCCACGAACTTGATGAAGGGGCAATCCATCCCATCGTCCACATCATTAATGAAGATGTTGAACAAAACTGGCCCCAGGACAAACCACTGGGGCACTCCGCTTGATTCTGGCTGCCAACTAGACATCGAGCCATTGATCACTACCCGTTGAGCCCGACGATCTAGCCAGCTTTCTACCTTTTGATGATTCCAAAACCACAGTCATCAATTACATATATTCTATCTCATTATTTTTCCAAAATAATTTACCAACAGATTTTTTTTGCAATATTTCTAAAGCTTCTAATGCATTCAAAGAAATTAACAATGCGAATTAATAACATTCTGCTCTGTATTGAGAATAATGGATAACTAAAAAGTTGTACTCTGTTGGAAATGTAGACTTGCCTAATGTGAAATCCAGTATCAATAATGCTGATGCGGAGGAAACAAGTAAAATGTGTTTAGAGGCCTATTAAAGAAACATTATGTGGGCTAATTCCACAGCAATAAAAGCAACTTTTGAGATAGGGTTTTATCTGCGTAAAGTTACTTTTCTGTGCATCAGCACTGGACATGCTATTCAGTGTTTGTGAACCACAAACAGTGTTTTGAAAATGTTATCCTCATCTGTAAAAGATATTTCCAAAAATAAAAAGTTAAAAAAATTAATGGGGACTCTATGGGTATTGATCACATTGTTTTGCATGCACCTCAATAATACAGGAAAAAATAATTAACAAACAGGACAAAAAAAGCACCAAAAAAAATTGTACTTAAAGATAAACCAGATTTTCTGTTTTGTGGGAAATTCCACGATTTTATATTTTTTTCAGTTATGAAACAGAACAAAACCAAAAAAATTTGAACTTCCTCACAAAACAAAAATTTTGTGTAAAAATATATACTGTAGATAGATTTGGGTCAGGATAGTCTTAGACGTTTTCTTTCAGAAGTGGGTTTCCTTATTTAGGATCAGATTCTGATAACCTTGCTCACATGTAGTAGTATCTTATAACACGAGTAGCCCCTTTAAAATCAATAGAAATACTCATGGAGTAAGGTACTATTTAGAGTGGAGTAAAGGAATCAGACTCTGGCCCTTTATGTTTGCAGAGAGCAGCAGCACAGTTGCTACAGTAGTTAACTGTGTATGATAAGGGACAAGGGTTGAGAGGAAGAAACAAGAGAAGATGAAACAAGAGAAGATGAAACAATAGGGAATATGATCACGATAGATGTTTTTATCTTCCAAATGGATGTTGTCCAAGAGGGTAATAGGTGAGAGTGGATGGAAAGGAATTCACAGAATCAAAGAAATGTGGGGCGGGAAGGAACCTTGAGAGATCCATCCCTCTCAACCCCACCCTGCGGCTGGATTAAGAATTGCTAGACCACCCCTGTCAGGTGTTTGTCCAACCTGCTCTTAAAAACTTCCAGTAGCAAGGATTCCACAACTTCCCTTCATAAACTATTCCATAGTTAACTACCCTTACAGTTATAAAGCTTTTTTTATATCCAATCTAAATCTTCCTTTCTGTAATGGAAGTAAGGGGGAAATGGAATGATGAGTCCATGGGAGATTAGGGACATATAGCTAAGAAGACCTGCTGTTGTGATAGCTGCTGTTTTAGCTGACAAACCAGGGACCTCCAGAGTTCCAAGGAAGAACTGCTACATCTTGAGTTAAACACCCAGGCACTCCAGTTGGGGCTGTAACTTTGTGGACTGGGCACAGTGAAGGACCTGTAGCATACAACGACTGGTGGGTTACACTATGAATGGTAGCCACCTTTTCATAGGAAAAGTAAATAAATAGCTCTCATTTAGAGGTAGAAAATGGAATTACAAATGTGAGAATTACATATTAAAGACTGAATAGTAGTTACTAGAAATGTGAACAGTTCTGAATGCCTAATATTGATCTTTGTCATTTTTGAGGGATGTGGTGTGGTCTCTACTGAGCTGTCAACCGGCACCCCTTTTGTAGGCTTCAAGTTAATATTTTGTATTTCTGTGCTATGAATTGCATAGGGGAAAAGTCCTAGAACACACACAAGTGAGCTCATTTTTCTTCTTTTTAAATTCATAATTATCACATTTTTTTATTTTATTTCTCTTGAAAATTTTCAAAGGTTGAATATCAGTGACACCCATGTAACAGAATTTACATTTGAAAGAATATTCAAATTTACATTTGAAATTAATACACGTTTGTCACAAACTTTTCTCTCAAAGAACATTAAAGTATAAAGTCTGTTTTAAACAGGATCTGTTCCTTTATCCGTTATCACTTTCCTTGTTTTAATTTTTAAGTGTATTTCATTTTTATATATGTATAATGGAAATGCAAACTAAAGGTTTATTTTAAAAAAACTTGGTTTGATTTGTACAAGATTAAAAAAAAATCATACTAAATTTTCTATGGCTCATATCTGTTTTAGCAGTATTTTCAGGCTTCTTCACCCACGGACAGATGCTGTGGCTTGCTGATGGAGGATCATTTCTCATTTCATTTTCTGACTTTCCCTTCTTCTCCTTTAAGAGCAAAACTGTATGAAACAGCTCTGGATTTTTTTTTTTTTTTTTTTTGCATGGCAAGCTCCAGCCATTCACAGCAAATACCAAGGTTACATTCCATAACTCATCTAGTAGGATGAACCTTGAACTAATATTCTTTAAGCATGGCAAGGATCTTCAGCCTAGCCTCCAGCCAATGCCATAATCTCACAGAAAAATTTAAAAGACATATTGACAAGAAAAGGCATTCTTTTCAAGAGACCTATTTAGTTGGTTCTATTAAAAGTTTTGAGTTTTTGGATATTTGTTCTGCATATTGTTTGCATCCGAGGGATTTCTTGCAGTGATATAGAACACAAACATATGCACACGTACACACACAAACACATATAAGCCCAGGTACAAAGTAAACTGTGCAATTGTATCCTGTCTTTATATCATTGCTTGTGTTACAGGTTTTGTCAGTTTCTGAAGAATGGTGCTACATAATTGGCCTGAGATGTAAAGCTACACTCTGCTGTTCAAGGAACAAAGAGAGACAGCTTTAGCCTACAAGGCCGTATTTTGTGAAATACTCTTCCTTTTTAATAATGAGCTGATGCACACTGCTATTGCCTCAGCTCTAAAAATTCTGTAGCTTCACCACGCCCCCCACTCCAGCAGTGTTGTACAAAGTATTTAAACTGATACAATGACATAGACCACCCTTTTACAATGGTATTGGGTTAGTACATATTTCCCATCATACTAAATAAAGGAAAACAATTATAATAGTGTTGTAAGGCAGCATGATCCTTATCCACAGCCTATTGAACTCAGTGGGAAGACTCCCAAATTACTTCACTGGGCTTTGGATCAGTCCCAATGAGAGCTATAATATTCTCACAACACATATGACTTCACGTGTGGATATCATGTGTCATGAACAGCAGCTAGGCTAACTGCTGTCACACTCGGTAAAAGTAATGGTTTTACTACTTCATGTGTGGAAGTGGACAAATATTTGACAGCTAATCAAGCCACACACATCCTGCAGAAGTCTGGAATGATAAAAATTACATATGTTTCCTCATGTTTTTTTTTACTCTATCACTTACATTCAAGGTAACACACAACACTAGCATGCAATATGTGACAAGTTAAAATTTTCAAAAGCACCAAAATGATTTAGGAGACTTAAGACTTTGAAAGTGAATAAAGTTTATGCTTCTAAGACATATAAGCATTATTGAAAATATTACCTTTTGTCATTTCTAAAATGTCCTATGAGAGAGTCTCCTGGAAATGAGTCCACAGGGTTCAGATTCCCCTGGATGAAGGAATATAATTCCAGCTAACATTATAATGAGT
>NW_020694301.1:0-2427 GCF_002925995.2 Terrapene triunguis
GAGAGACTGACAAGTAGGACTCCTTGTGCATCACAATAGGTTTGAATTAGCATCTTCCATATATGGCAATGACCATACATGGGCATGAAACTAACCTTAACCGTCACCAGGTCTCAGTGCGGAGGCCTAAACTTTTACAAGTGGCCTGTAATGTTGGGTGTCTCCAGGCTCTGATTTCAACTGGAGAGCTGAGTGCCAAGCCCTTCTGCGAATCAGTTCTTAGGAGACTGAAGTTGGACACCTCAAAATTAGAGGCCACTTTGGGGCCCTCGTATTTAACCAGTAACCTCTGACCTCTGGCTCCGGCGGGCTGTAGGATCTGCTCTGCAGGGGCTGTGGGTTGGGAGTGTTCCCCTTGGGGAGGCAGAGGCAGAGCAGGGAATCATAGACTATCAGGGTTGGAAGGGACCTCAGGAGGTATCTAGTCCAACCCCCTGCTCAAAGCAGGACCAATCCCCAACTAAATCATCCCAGCCAGGGCTTTGTCAAGCCGGGCCTTAAAAACCTCCAAGGAAGGAGACTCCACCACCTCCGTAGGTAACCCATTCCAGTGCTTCACCACCCTCCTAGTGAAATAGTGTTTCCTCATATCCAACCTAAACCTCCCCCTACTGCAACTTGAGACCATTGCTCCTTGTTCTGTCATCTGCCACCACTGAGAACAGCCGAGCTCCATCCTCTTTGGAACCCCCCTTCAGGTAGTTGAAGGCTGCTATCAAATCCCCCTTCACTCTTCTCTTCTGCAGACTAAATAACCCCAGTTCCCTCAGCCTCTCCTCGTAAGTCATGTGCTCCAGCCCCCTGATCATTTTCGTTGACCTCCGCTGGACTCTCTACAATTTGTTCACATCCCTTCTGTATGGGGAGCCCCAAACTGGACACAGTACTCCAGGTGTGGCCTCACCAGTGCCGAATAGAGGGGAATGATCACTTCCCTCAATCTGCTGGCAATGCTCCTACTAATACAGCCCAATATGCCGTTGGCCTTCTTGGCACCAAGGGCACACTGTTGACTCATATTCAGCTTCTCATCCACTGTAATCCCCAGGTCCTTTTCTGCAGAACTGCCGCTTAGCCAGTCAGTCCCCAGCCTGTAGCAGTGCATGGGATTCTTCTGTCCTAAGTGCAGGACTCTGCACTTGTCCTTGTTGAACCTCATCAGATTTCTTTTGGCCCAATCCTCCAATTTGTCTAGGTCACTCTGGACCCTATCCCTACCCTCCAGCGAATCTACCTCTCCCCCCAGCTTAGTGTCATCAGCGAACTTGCTGAGGGTGCAATTCATCCCATCATCCAGATCATTAATAAAGATGTTGAACAAAACCGGCCCCAGGACCGACCCTTGGGGCACCCCGCTTGATATTGGCTGCCAGCTAGACATTGAGCCATTGATCACTACCTGTTGAGTCCGACAATCTAGCCTGCTTTCTATCCACCTTATAGTCCATTCATGCAATCCATACTTCTTTAACTTGCTGGCAAGAATACTGTGGGAGACTGTATCAAAAGCTTTGCTAAAGTCAAGATATATCACATCCACCACTTTCCCCATATCCATGGAGGCAGTTATCTCGTCATAGAAGGCAATCAGGTTGGTCAGGCATGACTTGCCCTTGGTGAATCCATGATGACTGTTCCTGATCACCTTCCTCTCCTCCAAGTGCTTCAAAATGGATTCCTTGAGGATCTGTTCCATGATTTTGCCGGGGATTGAGGTGAGGCTGACTGGTCTGTAGTTCCCCAGGTTCTCTTTCTTCCCTTTTTTAAAAGATGAGCACTATATTTGCCTTTTTCCAATCGTCCGGGACCTCCCCTGATCGCCATGAGTTTTCAGAGATAATGGCCAATGGCTCCGCAATCACATCCGCCAACTCCCTCAGCACCCTCGGATGCAGCGCATCCGGCCCCATGGACTTGTGCTTGTCCAGTTTTTCTAAATAGTCCTTAGCCTGTTCTTTCACCACTGACGGCTGCTCACCTCCTCCCCATACTGTGCTGCCCAATGCAGACGTCTGGGAGCTGATCTTGTCTGTGACGACCAAGGCAAAAAAAGCATTGAGTACTTCAGCTTTTTCCACATCCTCTGCCACTAGGTTGCCTCCCCCATTCAGTAAGGGGCCCACACTTTCCCTGACCACCTTCTTGTTGCTAACATACCTATAGAAACCCTTCTTGTTACCCTTCACATCCCTTACTAGCTGCAACTCCAATTGTGCCTTGGCCTTCCTGATTACACCCCTGCGTGCTCTAGGAATGAGCTAGGCTTGAGTCAAATTCTTCTTTTCCTGGTTCCATGGTGACCCTGGGCCTTTAAGGGGACCGTGCTCCAGCCCCTGCTCCAACCAGGTTTGTGCCTGGCCTTGGGTCCCTTCTTGGCATCCTGGAGCAGCTCTAGGCTCCCTTGGGGGCAGAGAAAATGAAGGGTCT
>NW_020694301.1:2437-5322 GCF_002925995.2 Terrapene triunguis
GGGGGGAGGAGAAGGCGAGCCAAGCGTGGGAGGAGGAGGAGGCAGAGGAGAGGTAAGGGGGAACGTGGTGTATTGAAGCTGTTGGTTTTAGCTGTGTGTTGGAAGAAGGTGAGGCTGAAGATATTCTAGATCACAGCAGGCTACTTGCCAAACCCTTGACTGAGAAAGTAGTTCCTAGCGACCTGGTTTAATTTCCCTGGTTTGTCCCCTTCCTGGTTTGAGTTAGAATTATAAACTCGGGAGCGGGAAAGAGGCCCGGTCCTCCTTCACTGTCTTCTCTTCCTAGCGTTCACCACTCGCACTGTGTACTACTACCGGAAAAAGAGATAACCCGCGACTCCTCCTCTTCTCCGGCCCTGGAACTTGGCAGCGGTCCCTGCGGCGTCCCCACCAAGGCAATGGACTGACTTTCCAGGATCCAGGAGCCCTCCTAGCAAAGGAGCAAGGCACGAGCCCTCATTAAACCTGCAACTGCATTCCCTGCTCTCGGTGCCGTTGTTAGTTTGTTGCCGTCTTTGGGCCCACACAGAACCTGCCTCAATGTCCAAGTTACACAAGCTGGGGGTTAAAAAAAATACTTGAGAACAAACAGGGAAGCTTGGGATGAATTTGTCCTTCGTGTTGCTCTGAGTTGTTAGTGCAAAGATCCCCCAGGAACACGATTCACATTTAAATGAACCACATTTCAGAGGGTGCCACAGGACCCTCTGTTGCTTTTTATAGATTCAGACTAACACGGCTACCCCTCTGATATTTAAATGAACCGAATATTTTGAGTTCCCCTGGGGCCAGTGCGTGAAGTCCAGTTAAATCATTAGATCTCCGGCTGCTACAGACTAGCTCCCTACCACTCCCTTCTCATTCTCCCTCCTCCCTACCAGGTACCCACTGTGGGAATGGGGGCTGTCGAAGTACCTTAGACAGGTATCTGAGCACCTCACAATCTTTAGTGGATTTACCTCTGAGGCCCCAGTACTGAGCTCAGTGGCCCAAGCTGGTGACATATCAATCAAGGAGGAGGGAGTTGGATTGGGATGTTCCTTGCATCTGTAATTGTGGGGCTCAATTTTGTGCATTTGTCCACTTGTGTCTCTGGATAGAGTTCCTCTGGCCGGCACCCACTAGCTCCCTGGACTCTCTCAGGGATCAGGGGGGACTGACTGGGTCTCTCTGCTCAGTATCTCCCTCGGTACCATGATTCTAAACAGTCACATCCCCTGGACTTAGTTGATCTCAGTGTTTTTTTTCCAGTCCTTCCCTTCTGGGTTACGAGATGGATCCCCTTTAGGGTCCATCATAATCCATGGGGACCAGATAGGCCTGAACCTCGTGGCAACGACTCAGTGTTTGCAGGATCGAGGTCATAGTTGCTAGATTCTTTACTTGCCCCCCATGGGAGTTGTGAGGCTAAAATCACTAGCGAGCTCAAGCTATCATCCCATGGAAGGCCTAGTTAGGGTCTGAAGGTTGCTCACTCTCCCTGGTAAAGCTGCCCTTCTTGTTCGGCGCTGCTCTGCTGGGCTAGGGAGCCCTTTGCACCTGGTATTTTCTCCCCAGGAAAGTGCTCAGACATTGTAAACAAGTCACCACTCAATCGCCTTTTTGCTCAACTAAACCCAGTGAGCTCTTTAAGTCCCTCCTTGTAAGGGATTTTCTCCAGCCATCGAATTAAAACAAACCCTTCATCATATTACCCATAAAGCTTAACCGTAACTCTGAAAGACTAAGTGGGTTTAATAAAGAACCCGAGGGGGGAGTCTGTAGATGGGCAACAAGGAAAAGTCACAGCCAGAATTGCATTGAGATGATTTATTGATCAGCGGCTCCTGCTGCCGGTTCTCTTGGGTCTTGCCAGGTTGCCCAGTTCTCCCGTTGGTTTGGTTTTGTGATGGGGGGGCTGCTCGTTCTCAGGAGCAGGAGGAGGGCACACAGCTACGGCTTCAGAAAACCATACTCCTCCGGTAAATGTAAGAGCGTCTGCCTGGGGAGAGACGAGAGAAGGGTAGGGTTACCATATTTTGAGTGTCCAAAAAGAAGACACTTCACGGGGCCCAGCCCCGCCCACGCCCACGCCCCAACTCCACCCCTTCCCCAAAGTCCCCGCCCCAACTCCGCCCCCTCCCCTGCTTCCCGCGAACATTTGATTCGCGGGAAGCCTGAAGCAGGCAGCAGGTAAGCTGGTGGGGGTGGGGGTGGGGGGAGGAGGCGCGGCCCAGTCTGGCCCCCCCAACCGAGCAGCTCCCTCCAGCGGCCGGCCCTGGCCCTGGCCCCAGCGTCTCCAGCCTGGCTCGTCTCCTGGGGTGCCGGCCCCGGGCCAGCCCCCGGCCGAGCACCCCCAGGCCAGCACCGCCGGCCCCCGGCCCGGCCCCGGCCCAGCACTGCCGGCCCCCGGCCCGGCCCCAGCCCCCGGCCCAGCACCCCCGGCCCCGCACCCCCGGGCCAGCCCCCAGCCGAGCACCCCCGGCCCAGCACCCAGCGGCGCCGGCCCCTCCCTATTTTCCCGGACATGTTCGGCTTTTTGGGATTTCCCCCTGGACGGGGATTTGAGGCCCAAAAAGCCGGACATGTCCGGGAAAATCCGGACGTATGGTAACCCTAGAGAAGGGGATGAGTGCAGGCCAGCCCAAATACTCCTGGGCAGAACCCTGCTCCAGGGGCTCTTGTTCAGCACCTGCAACATACACGCCTTTCCCCAATTCATTTGCAGTAACTTCAAACAGGAACCTGAAACAGGTGTTTTTACCTCTCCTCGTGCGTCTCCTTCTCCTCCTCCTGGGTCTCCTCCTCCTGCTAGGCCTGGCTCTTCTCCGAGGCCTCCTTCGCCTGCATGAGCTGACATAGCGTATGTATCTGGACATTGTCCCTTTTCAGGCGCTCAGTGGCAG
>NW_020694302.1:0-2238 GCF_002925995.2 Terrapene triunguis
CCTCCTTCGATCCCCCCCGGATCAGCCCCCGGGCCCATCTACCCCGGTATCCCGCCTCCTCCCATCCCCCGGATCAGCCCCCGGGCCCATCTACCCTGGTATCATGCCATCCCCCGGATCAGACCCCACAGGCCCATCTACCCCAGTCATTTACCCCTTGGCTCCATATCAGAGAAGAATATTCCCCTTCGCCATGTTACTGTTCCCAGGTTAATAGAGTGAATAAAAACAAGTAACAAGTAGAGATTTTCACTCCTGAGATAGTAAATGTCTTGTGAAGTGCATTACGATAAAAGCTCCTGGCCCCAAGTGAGCTTGGGACCCCATCGTGCCAGACACATAGATGGGGCAGGAGGAGGGGGTTGGGAGCCAGGACTCCTGGGTTCTCTCCCCGGCTCTAGGAGGAGAGTGGGGTCTATTGGTTAGAGCAGGGCCTAGGAGCCAGGACTCCTGGGTTCACTTTGCCTCTGATTTGCCGTGTGACCTCAGTCCATCACCCTCCCTACTCTGTGCCTCAGTTTCCCCATCTTCGGTAAAACATGTTTCTCTAAATCTCTCCCCAGCTCTTAGTGCAATGGTCCCCAGACTTTTCAGGGTCACACCCCCTCCCCTTATCCGAGCCCCCCCCCCGCCCAGCCGGGGCTGGGAGTGGGGCTGCGGCTCCGTGGGGGAGGGACGCAGACGGGGTAAGGGGGCTGCGGGCAGGGGCGGGGCTGGGAGCAGAGCTCGGTGGGGCTCCCTCCCCATCCCCGATGGGGGCTGGCCTGCGCCCCAGCTGTGCCTCCCCCGAACAGTCCTTTGCACACACCCCCCCCAGGCAGGCACGCCTCATGATTTGGGGAACCGTGTCTTAGGCCTGGTCTACACTACGACTTTAATTCGGATTTAGCTGCGTTAATCCGAATTAATCCTTAACCCGTCCACACAACGGAGCCAGTTACTTCGAATTAAAGGGCACTTAAAATCGATTTCTGTACTCCACCCCGAGGAGCGGAGTAGCACCAAAATCGATTTTGTTAATTCAAATTAGGGGTAGTGTGGCCGCACACCACCGAATTAATGTGGTTAAAATTAATGGGGTAGTGTGGCCGCACACCACCGAATTAATGTGGTTAAAAACCGAATTAATGTGCTTAGTGTGGCCGCGCACAATCGAATTTATACAATCTGTTTCCCAAATTCGAATTATCTAAATTCGGATTAATCCTGTAGTGTAGACATACCCCTAGTGCTAACGAGGCCTTGACAGGGCAGTTCTCACTGCATCCTGCAGAGGGCAGCAGTGTGTCCAACCCTCCAGTCCCCTGGCGCGGGGCTGGGGACCGGGTACTGCTGGGGGGGGAAGGGGATGGAGAGCGCCCCCTAGTGCCGGGCTGAGATATTGCAGGCTAAAGCCCAGCCTGGTAGCCGGCTTCTGGGGGCATCTTCTCATCCTCCCACCCCCGTCAGCCCGGCCCCCTCCTGTCCCTCCCCCCGGCAGCCCCTTTCCTCGCCCTGCCAGCCTCGTGTTCTCCCCGCTCCCTCCACTGGCTCGCGCTGCCTCCCCCCCTCGGGCACGGGAGGGGAATTTCTGATGGCCTGTTTACAGCTGCGGCCGGGGGTTTCTATGGCGAGGGAGCTGGCACCGAGCCCGGCGCACACTGGGCCCATTCACACGCCGCCCGGGCTGCAGCCCTGCCGGATACGCTGCTGCTTAACACAGAAAAGGCTCATTTCCCGCCCCCCCCTCGGAGCAGCTGCAAGGCTGGCCTGTCCCACCAGGGGGCGCCGGAGGGAGTGGGGCAGGGGACAGCTCCCAGCTACTCCAGGCTCACACAGCGCCCCCTGCTGGCAGAGGTGGGGCTGGGGTAGCCGGGAGGCCCTCGCCCCGTGCCCCACTGCGCCCCCTGCTGGGAAAGGAGGCACTGGGGTAGCTGGGAGCCACCCCCCCAGCTGGAGCCCCCGCCCCATGCCCCACAGCACCCCCTGCTGGGAAAGGAGGCACTGGGGTAGCTGGGAGCCCCCGCCCCATGCCCCATAGCACCCCCTGCTGGCAGAGATGGGGCTGGGGTAGCCGGGAGGCCCCTGCCCCGTGCCCCACAGCGCCCCCTGCTGGGAAAGGAGGCACTGAGGTTGCTGGGAACCCCCCCAGCTACAGCCCCCGCCATGTGCCCCACAGCACCCCCTGCTGGGAAAGGAGGGGCTGGGATAGCCGGGGGCACCCCCCCACACACACAGCTGATAGCCCCGTGGGGGCCG
>NW_020694303.1:0-3459 GCF_002925995.2 Terrapene triunguis
CTTGTGGCACCTTAGAGACTAACAAATTTATTTGGGCATAAGCTTTCGTGGGCTAGAACCCACTTCTTCAGATACATGGAGTGGAAAATACAGTAAGCACATTATTTAAATACAGTATTATTTAAATACAGTTAAATACTCTCTAAGGTGCCACAAGGACTCCTCGTTGTTTTTCTGTGTAATCTGTTTATTTTCACCAGGTGTCACTGAATGTGCAGTTTCTGATGCAAGGGCTTTTTTCAGTGATGTAGTAGGATCACTCGCACCACTGCACTGATCTTCCATTATTTAATATGCCTCGCATGTCTCCTTGCTCTCGCCTAACTCAAACCCTCTCTCACACCCGTGCGGTGCATTTGCTTGTCGGTGGGCAGACAGCTGATGTATTTTCAGCAGTTTTGATCTGTTCTCACTTAAACTGCGGAAGTGGGAACACTGCAGCATCATTAGCTGGACACAGAAACTTTTAACATTAGATATCCCGGTGCATTGTGATAATCATGCAAATCTTTAGACCCATGTAAAAAAAACCCCAACAGATTAAATTATTTATCTGGCAACTGGCAAATCCATAAAAATACCGGCCAGGCTGGTCAAATACCAGCCAGCTGGTAACCCTACTAATGGTGACCCCCCCAGTTCTGCAGACAGGGGCATTAGTACCACAGGAAGAGGGTAGCAAGAACTTCCTGGTCTGGCTGACATCTCTAAATCATCTGCAAGGCACACATGGGGCTGGGGTTGTGGGAGTGCATTCAGCACTCATGACAAACCTGGGCATCCCCTCTGAGCCTCTTAGTGGTTTTCCAGATAGATGGGGAGATTTTACTACAGATCCTGAGTCAGGCATCAGTCACGCTCAATTAACAGCAGCTGGTACAACAGCCCCAGCTGCCACTCAGCAGGGATGTCTCACAACATCCTCCAAGGAGCCATGATGGATGCCCTCTTTCCTGAAGTACTTGCCTTTAGAATCTGGGGAAGAGCAGGCCTCAAGGCTGCATCAGACAGGGGGTTAACTCCTCAGCTGGTGTAAAGGGAGAGCTGGGCCCCAGAGAGGATCCAGCTGCTTTTGCTTCCCCTCTTGCCCTGCCCACGCACCAGCCAAGGAGAGGGAGCTCGGCGATGGAGGGAGGGTGGTGCTCCCCAGCATCTGTAGGAGGGTGAGGGAGCTGAAGAATGGTGGGATAGCCAGACTGGAGAGGCCGTCCACTGGCTCGGAGCCCAGTGCTCCAGCAGACACACTTCAGGCTCGGTTTTTCCCATGAAACTTCCCTGCCCCCACCACCCTGGTCTCTGGACTTCCACTTCCTGCTTCAGCCCCTGCAGTTGAAAACTGTAGCCCTGAGGCCCAGATCCTCCAAAAGGAGCAGGCAAGGCCCCTCCCGACCCACCCCCATGGCAGAAATGGCAGACATGCTTCTGTTCTCAGGGCGATGAGAAGGAGGCGTGTGGGGTTAATAAAATAAAAGAGCGCTGAGGATGTTTGCCTTCTTCAAATTAGGAACGTAATGAAACAACCAAACAGCACAGTTCTAAGAACTGCACCGATCTACATCATTGATATTAACCACAGCCACCATCTTCCTGGTGGAAATAGAACTGAGAAAGAATGGGCCTTTAAAATGAAACCGTCTGCAGCTCCCCTTTGTCTGGATGGGTGAGGGGAACACAGCCCAGGATAAGGCCAGGGCAGGTGGGTGGAGGGAGAGTAGATGAGTGTGTTGGAGGATAAAGGAGGGAGGGAGACGGGTGTGAGTGGAGAGGGAGGGATGAATGGATGGTGAGTAGACAGGGAAGGCAACGGATGTGAGTTGGTGAGTAAGGGGCAGTGGGGTGAAGAGAGGTGGAAAAGGCTGAGGCTGGGAAGGAGGGAGAGAAAGAAGGAAGCCACATGATCATTGCTGGAATCCTGACGGAGGCGGGTGAGAAAAGAACCAAAAGATGCTACATTCCACAGAATGGGGCTGTACAACATCTGTTCCCCTTTCACTGGCTTGCCAAAGCCTGAGCTCAGGGGCTCTGTGGTTCCTCTGGTTTGGGGGATGGCAGCTCCGGGAGTTACAGCAACAGCTGGGGCAGGCGGTACTGAAGGGCGGAGAGCACTTGCTGAGTCCCTTTTAAACAGTGGCATTTGAAAGCGACATGCACGCTGGGGAAAGGCCTATTTGAGCTGGATTGGAGGGACGGCCCATGAAAGGGGTCGCCTACGGGAACACCAGTGACCGCCCCCTCCTCTGAAGGGAGGGGCCAAAGAAGTTAACTATAATGGCGTCACAAAGCAAACATGCACGGCTGGGTTGAGGTCAAAGATGCAGCGGGAAGGGACCAGAGTGGGACACTGGGCAGAGAACCGCCAGGTGGAAAAAGCTGCTGGTGTATCTGACCACCCACCTGCATAGATAGCAAAGCCCCACCCCCAGAGAAAGGGCGGGGCTTGTCGAACAGCTGTGTGGGGCAATGGAAGAAGAGCCAGGATGGGCATGATGTCAAAGGGGGACGTTTGAGGGGAGTGCCCCAGCCCAAGGGAAGGTGCTTGTTGAACAGCCCTGGAGACTGATCAGTGTCTCCTATTTTAATATCTGTAACCTAGATAAGATCTCTCCAGGGTCGCTCATCATAGCCCAGTATAGCTCGCCCCAAAGCCCTTCTGAGAGGGGAGCTCAGCCCCCGTGGCCCGTTCCATCTTTGGCCCCTCTCGGCTAATGCTCCTGACAAAGGTGACTGCTCTTTGGGGACGTGGACACCTGTCCATCAGCACTTCAGTGCTGCTCTATAAACGCCTGTGGTAGAGAGGAACTGGGCTGAGAACACCTACCTGTGACAATCTGACAATCCCCTGGACACACCTTATGGAAGTTGGATAAACTCTGCCTCATTTATTGCAAGGTGATGAGTCTGGCTCCCCCTGGCCAGTCAAATGCCTGCACCTTGCAGGTTGTGGGGGTGATACCTGCAGCCCTCTGAAAATCTGGATACTTATTTTGGTGCCTAGATGGGAGCTGAGCTTCTTTGGAAAATCTGGTCCTGAGTATTGTATTATTTGTGTTGCAGTAAAGCCTAGGAGCACCAGTCATGGATCAGGCCCCCTTGTGCGAGGTGCTGTACAAACAGAACAAAAGGACAGGGCCTGCCCCACACAGCTGGCAATGTCTACACGGAAGCTCTACAGCTGTGTCACTGCAGCATAGCCACCACCTATGCCAAAGGGCGAGGTTCTGTCTGCATAGGTAATCCACCTCCCTGAGAGGCAGTAGCTAGGTCAATGGAAACATTCTTCTATTGACACAGCACTGTCTATACTGGGGTTAGGTTGGCTTAACTACGCTGCTCAGGGATGTGGGTTTTTCATACCCCTGAGCAGTGTAGTTAAGCCAACTTAATTTTCTAGTGTAGACCAGGCCTAAGTAATTTACCCAAGAGGTTGCACAGGAAATCTGCGACAGAGTTGGAAATAAA
>NW_020694304.1:0-7984 GCF_002925995.2 Terrapene triunguis
CTCCAGGTGCCGCCCCAAGCACCAGCTTGGGTGCCTGGTGCCTGGAGCCGGCCCTGGCTCTAGATTGCATGATAAATGTCTCCCCTCCCTCAGCCATATCAGCATTAGCCTCCAGATGCTATGATATTGTTATTTGGAGTACTGGGTCCAGTTTTGCCCCGCCCCACTATAGAAAGGATGTGGACAAATTGGAAAGAGTCCAGCGGAGGGCAACAAAAATGATTAGGGGGCTGGGGCACATGACTTACGAGGAGAGGCTGCAGGAACTGGGCTTATTTAGTCTGCAGAAGAGAAGAATGAGGGGGGATTTGATAGCAGCCTTCAACTACCTGAAGGGGGGTTCCAAAGAGGATGGAACTTGGCTGTTCTCAGTGGTGGCAGAAGTGGCGACAGCTTGGAAGAGAGAGAGGCAACACTGGAGACAGAAGGAGGGGAAAGGATATAATGGAGAGATGGGCCATTTTAGAAGAAAGTTAAACCAATCCATATTAAGGATAAGGAAAGTAGAAAGACTAAAGACTGAGTTATAGAACCGAATGAATATTAACTGTTCAAGGGTGTTAGCGGTTACCATTTTAGGGCTTACTCTTGCAATCTTGGCACACCTCAGACTCACAGAAGCAGAACTGGGCCCCAGTTCTAGGCACAGTTCAAAACTGTAAACCTTTGAATTTTTATTTTCACTTGTAACCAGAAAATCCACAATATGGATAGAAATGTAATTAATGATTATATAGAACTAAGAATCAATATAAAATGGAGAAAAAATATTTAAATCTTTGTTCATTGAAAAAACTCTTAAATAATTTGTATTTATTTCTGTTTGCTTTATTTTAGGGGCACATCTTGAAAATATTAGTAAGTTCAATTTTTCTCCCAGTCTAACCTCTCAATTGGAGTTGTACACAGTTAAATTGTTGTTGTTTTTAATTAAAGGAATATTGTCAATTTGAAAATCAAATGCACGAACTTTGGCCACAATTCAGAGGGCGCAGCAGCTCAGTCGTTTGCAGGATTGGGGTCTTTGTAATAAATCATTGTTTATAAAATGGTATGTCAGAATAAAAAACAGACTTTGATAATAATGTTAAGCTCTGACCTTTCATTTCTTGCATGCACACCACTCCCAGCGCGATCAAAGGGAGATGGGCCCTGCGGAATAGTAATCAAAGTATTCTGAATTTTGATTTTTCATCATCATTATTTTTATTTCCAATGACCAAAATGGGGGGGGGGGGGAAATGTCAACCAAATTGTCACATGCCCTCCCCCCACAAGCACAAACTATTTCCCCACCAGCTCTAACAATTAATAATCAGACCTAAAGACACCTGGCTCTGCAAAACTGTAAATCTTTAAAAAATTATATTGGAGCCCTGAGCCAACACATTCTTAAACTTATGCTTCATTTTCAGCACACAGGTGGTCTTGTTGAAGTCAGTGGGAGTACTCACATGCTTAACATTACGTACGAGCATCACTCTTTGTATCACCAGTGCCTATGAGTCCAAGCCTGCAAATATTTACATGCATGAGTAACTTTAGTCATGTGCCTGAGTGTTGGTCAGATTGGGTGTTTATAATGCATTTTTGACCTGTAATCTTAGCTCCTGATCCTGAGTTTGGAGCCATGCGAGTGAACTGTTGAATTCAGTCCCACTGATTTCAGTGTAGATTCAGGCCTTTAGAATACCACCGGGAAGGTACACGTTAATAGTAATGAATAGCCATGATCCTTCTGCATTATACAACCCACTGGTGAATGTGTTACAGGCTTGCCTGCGTACTGCTCTACATACAATGTGAGTCTGCTACAGACCCTTGCTAAATCTACAGCAATTTGGTCTTTTTTTTAGCTCTGAAGATCCCTAGTTAAATCCCTGGTGCATCAGCCAAGGTGGTGGCCATCACACTTGCATATGGTTAACTTTAAGTATGTGATTACTTCCACTGAAATAAATCAAGGCCTATGTACGTGAGCTGAATGACTATAATGAAAAGTGATCTTTAAATTTCCATACATGCTAAGAGAATTTTTAATTGCCTTTTCCTTTTCTTTTTATTTAAGGTGAACTGAATGAAAAAATTAGTAAGTTATATTTTCTCATTTCTGTATGGATTGCATCTTCTCATGACATTGTCCATCTACTTTTCTCCCAAGACAGGAACTGCAGGCTGAATTCATACACACAACAAATGATTTGTCACCAAGAAAGATTGTGAGATAGTGATTAAAACTGAGGATATTGAATAGATATGCTGGTCCAGATTCTCAGCCACCTAATGAAACAGTGTGACATACGTTCTGAGTTTTGACAAGCTCTAGTCTGGAGTATTGTAGTACTTCCTTATGGAATCACAGAAATGTATTGGAACACTGCGAGTACCAACTCCAGCACACACACTCAGGCCTTGACTTTGTACTAGAGTCCCAGATCAGATACAACAATCTAGTTAACATACAAGACAGCAATTTAACACTAAGATAAAGATACAACACTATCTGTTGGTAAGGAGTTTGTCTACTGTGATCATCACATTACATCACTGCCTACAACCCCGTCCCACCCTGTGTAGTGGTTGTGTATAGGATGTGGCCTTTAACCCCACTTAGGGCTAGAATAATTGATACTGGAAGATTTCAGAGGTGCCTTATCCATGGTTTGGAAGGGAATCGTTTCCCAAAGACTGATTAAAAAGTCTTGGCGTGAGATGGTTTTGATGAAGGGGTTGGGCTTAATTTAATCTTGGGAGAAAAGCTCTTCCATAATGTCTTTATTTCTGATTTTTTAATTATTATTACTATTATTATTATTTAGATGGACTTCAGAGAGAACTTGGTAAGCTTTTTTCCACCTTCTTTTTCAGTAATGCATCCTTTTTTATTAATCAGATTCAGCTTAACAATGAACTTATTCCCATGAGTGCTCACTGTATTTGATTTGCTTGGTTTCAGAATGGAGAAAAGCCCTAGTTTGTCCAAGTAAGTAAAGTTTGTATTTAGTTAATGTCCAAATTTCACTTCCTTGAGAGATCCTTGCTCCCTTTCTTTGTAGAAATAGCTTAAAACAACGCAAATAGGAAAGAATGCAATAGTGTCTCTGGGTGAAGGGTGAATGGTGAAGGTTGTTCCCCCACGTGAGCTGTAAAGCTGGGGAATCTTCCTTTGGGAACACGGAGAGGAGTGAATTCATATTTTTCTGGATAATACATGCTCAGGTAGCACTTGAATGGGAGGCTGTCCTGATGTTATTCTTTGCACATTCATAGGGGAAGGACAGGCCAGTGGCTAGGGTGTTAGCCTAGAATACAGAAGGCCTCAGTTCAGATCAATTCTCCTGTGTGACATTGGGCAAATCCATTAGTTTCTTTTTTGCCAGAAGCTGAGAATGGACGACAGGGGCTGGATCACTTGATGATTGCACGTTCTGTTCATTCCTTCTGGGGCACCCGGCATTGTCAGAAAACAGGATACTGGGTCAAACAATATATGTCATTCAACCCAAAACAAACACATTTTAAGATTTTTGGTTGACCCAAAATTATTTTTTTTAAATTCATTTTTGGTGTAAACCTAAAAATCAGTTATTTGCACAGTTCTGGGAGAAGAAGACAAAGATGCACAAAACTTCCCACACAGGTTTCACCTGCTGCTCTATGGGTCTGCTCTGATATACATCCAGTGCTTCATGTGTAATGAAAGAGGTTCCGGGGCTCAAGCAGTTTTTTTACATTCATAATTGATGAAGCAACCCCAGAGGTACCAGGGCTACAAACTGCCAAGCCTAGAGATGCCGGGGCTCAACGCTGGCATGCCCTCGCACAAATTTAAGCACTGAACACATCCCCTTCCCCACACAGACCTCCTTATTCCTGATGTATGATTTGATAGGAATTGTCTGTCCTTTTCTATTGTCCTTTTTTATCCTAGTGATCAGGCTATACTGGGAGCTTTGTCTTCAGGGGAAAAGACTACTTTGTCATTTTTTGTTAAAGTTTGATTCTATAGCAGTCATTTGATGTGCTTAGTGGAGGTGTCTGAATAGCTTCTTCAGTTTGTGGCTCTACTGAAAACAAATAAATACAGGAGAACCTCAGAGTTACAAACACCAGAGTTATGAACTGACAAGTCAACCACACAGCTCATTTGGAACTGGAAGTACACTCAGGCAATAAAATAAAATTAAATAAAAAAGCTAATACAATACAGTGCAGTGTTAAATGTAAACTACTAAAACAAAAGGGAAAGCAGCATTTTTCTTTTGCATAGTAAAGTTTCAAAGCTGTATTAAGTCAATGTTCAGTTGTAAACTTTTGAAAGGACAACCATTACATTTTTCAGAGTTACGAACATTTCAGAGTTACGAAAAACCTCCCTTCCTGGGGTGTTCGTAACTCTGAGGTTCTACTTTAAATAAAATGAAAAAATCATTTCAAGGTGGCTCAAAATGATTTTTTTTTAAGAAATTGGGCAAACTGAAAAGTTGAAAAAATCAGGTTGAATGAAACATATCTTCTGACCAAAAATGAAATGGTTGATTAATTTATAAAGTTTTAAAACATCTTTTAAAATAAAATTGAAGCAAATTTCAAAAAGAAAAATCTTTTTGAATCAAAAAGTCAAACTGTTTTGTTTCAAAAATGTGAAAAAGAAGTGCTTCAACTTTTTCAGAGTTTTTTTTCCTACCAAAAGAATTCTCTGAATTTTACACAAATTTGTGAAATCTTTCAGTCAATCCAAATCTACATTTTTCAGGAAAAAAAGATTCCCCCAGTTTTAGTGCTTAGATTGCCAAAGACAATGAACCGTATTAACGACTTTCAAATTTAAGCTTTAATCCCCCACATTTTGGTGCGGGACACTGGTCTTCATATAGGGGTGATTGTTTGTTTTTAGCTTTATTTATAGAATAGTAAGAGCCAGACCTCATCGGCCAATTTTGAAGCTAATATAAGTATTGTAACCATGGCAAAAATGGGCTATTAAAGGAAACGCAGCTGGGACCTTATCTATAGAGTGAGTCTCACTGGTCCACATTAATCCCATGAAAAACTTTGATAGCTGCATAGATTTCATGAGAGCCATGAAATTCTGACTCATGCACAACAAGCATTATCTATAATGACACTGAAATGGGGCATTGGCCTTATCCTTTGGCATGCCAGGACCCCACACAAGGTGAGAATTCTCAGTCAGATCTAGCTTTGGGATGGGAGATTGCCTACATTTAATTTCAAATGGAAAAAGTGATACCACCATCTCAAACCCTCTTCATTCCACTTGGATGCCAAGCTGGAGACATTTGAATCAGCAGTGGGCCACGTATGTCCTCTGTAGTTGAGGTTGCAAGTGAGCGTCCATTATAAGCCCTGCTTTCCCTCCAAACCGCATACACAGGAATATCACTAACAATCATCAGAACATGATTGTTAGGGGAACATGGCTTGCAAATTCAACCCATGCATTTGAAGAGTCAAGTAACTCCCAGCTGAGATGACCCCAGAGCAGCTGAGCATAGAAAGGTGACCAGTAAGGTCAGTTCTGCAGTGGCCACTGCAATGTAGGGTAGCCAAAGGACAGCTGCATCCCCAACTTTTCACCTTGGAAGTGAGCTTTGTCTACATTGGCACTACACTGTGGTGACTTACATCGAATGAGAACTGGAGTAACGTGCATGGATGGTTAAAGGAGAGAGAGTGTGTGGGGTGTGGTGGATAGGAGACAAGTTTCCTCTCCTCTGCTGAAAACAGAAGATGATCTTCTCCTTCCTCCTTAGATAATGTCGTGAGGAGACCTGGGTGAAAAATGGATATTTCAGTTCATTGGCAATTTCAAAAAAATGAAGACAAATTTGTTTTGGGTCAGACCAGAAATGAAAATTTTTAGAAAGTTAAAAAAAAGATTAAAAAAAAAATGTTTTATTTTGAGCATTTATAAACTTTTTTTTTTCTTTTTAAAAAATAAAATTAAGGGAAATTTTGAAAGGAAAAATTGTTCCCAACCAAAAAAATCAAAATGTTTCATTTTTAAAATGTCAAAACAAAATAGTCTGATTTTTTTCAATATTTTTATTTGTCTTAAACAAACAATTTGGCAAAATTGACATGGATTTGGGAAATGTTTGTGTTGTTGAATCTGCATTTTTCACCAACAAAAGTTTTGGCCTAACAATATCACCAACTCTAGTTGTGAGAGCGGCCCATTGTGTTTCATTCTACTGTAACCACTCTTTGTGCTAAAATATCTCTCTGCTTCTTCTGGCTGTCCTAATTCCCTTTTCTTGTGGCTCGCCTCACTCTCGAGAGATGGCCTCTTGGCTGATATCCCACCCCGCTCCATGGCCCTGCCCCTGCCCCTTTTCGTCCCCCAGAGGCTCCGCCCCCTCGGCCAAGCCAGAAGCTGGACCCCAGTCTGCCTGGGATGGGGGAGGGGCGAGTGCAGCCCTGGCCCATGTCCCCATCCCCTGGGTCCCACCAAGGCAGGGGAGGATCTGCAGCTCCCCACAGCTGCCCGCAAGGCTCTTACCCAGATCCAGCGTCCAGCCTGGCCTGGGGACAGGGCCTCGGGGGCCAAAGAGCTGCAACCAGGCCATAGTAAGAGACACCCGGGCAGCTGCTGTGGAGAGCCACGGACCCTCCATCAGCCCTGGATGGGGGGTCATCTGGGGGACGGGGACATGGGCCAGGGGCTGCTCTCGGCCCCCCCACCCCACCCCAGGCAGGTGGAGGGTCCACGACTCCTCACAGCTGCACAGGTTCCCCAGGTCAGGCTCCAGTTTCTGGCCTGGCCAGGAGGCGGGCCTTTGGGGGGAGGAGAAGGGGCAGGGGGCCAGGCCTGTGGGGAGTGGGAGGGCCACTCCCGCATGCCTGCAGCTCTGGCTCTGCCTTTAGCATCATGATTCTCTCTTTCCACTGCAGCGAATGTGACCCTGGATCCAAACACAGCAAATGCCCAACTCATCGTGTCTGAGGATCGGAAAAGCGTGAGGCGTGGAATTGCACGGCAGGAGGTGCCGGACAATCCAGAGAGATTCCATTCTTTCTGTTTGCTGGGCTGTGAGAGGTTCACCTCGGGGAGACATTACTGGGAGGTGGAGGTGGGAGATGGGGGATTTTGGGCTGTGGGTGTCGCCAGAGAGTCTATGAGGAGGAAGGGAGGGATCAGATTTAACCCTGAGCAGGGGATCTGGGCTGTAGAGCGATGTGGGGATCAGTACCGGGCTCTCACCTCCCCTGAAACTCCCATGCCCCTGAGTGAGAGACCTAAGAAGATTGGGGTTTATCTGGACTATGAAGCGGAGTGGGTGGCATTTTATGATACTGGTAATGAGACCCTGATCTTTACTTTCCTGTCAGCGCCTTTCACTGGGGAGACAATCCTTCCCTTCTTCTGGGTGGGGATTGGAGTCCTGCTCAAAATCTGCCCTTGAGGCCTGGAGATGGGGAGGTGGAACCCCACTGGGGTTCACTCTGGCTGTGGACCAGAAATGTCCTGAACTAGTTGTTGTCCTGGGGACAGCTCAGATGGTATAAAACACACTGCTATGGTTCTAGAGAGGGCGATGGGGGAGACGGAGGACATGGGGGGTTGTAGGAAGCATAGGCACCGACTCTGTGGGTGCTGCAGGGCTTGAGCACCCACGGGGAAAAATTAGTGGGTGCTCTGCACCTGCTGGTAGCCAAGCTCCCCGCCCCGTCCCACCTCACCTCCTCCTCCTGCCCTGAGCGCGCCACGTCCCCGCTCCTCCGCCTACCTCCCAGCGCTTCCCGCCACCAAACAGCTGTAGCAAGCTCCGGGAGGGAGGGGGGAGGAGGCGGGGAAGAGGCGGGGCAGGGGTGGGGATTTGGGGAAGGAGTTGGAATAGGGGCAGGGAGAGGGCGGAGTTGGGGTGGGGATTTTGGGGAAGGAATTGGAATAGGGGCAGGGAGGGGGCGGATTTTGGGGAAGGGGTTGGAATGGGAGGAGGAGGGGGCGGGGCAGGGG
>NW_020694305.1:0-3982 GCF_002925995.2 Terrapene triunguis
ACCCTTCAGAGCAGCTCCAGCTGGGCTTGGGGCCTGGGTGGGGTTGCCCCATTCCTGAGAGCACCCCCTCCCCTGCCGCACACCCGCTAAGCCAGGCCCCCTCTCTTCCTAGGCAGCCCCATGAGCCGTGGCTCCCGGAGGACATGGTGGCGGCTCCCCCTGCAGCTGAGGGGCTGGCAGCCAATCACCTGGAGGCACTGGGGCTGGGGGCCTATGCGCTGGAGCAGATGCTGGAGCTGGGACCCAATGGGCTGGAGCCGGCGCTGGAGCTGGGACCCAATGGGCTGGAGCCGGCGCTGGAGCCGGGGGCCAATGGGCTGGAGGCGCTGGAGCCGGGGGCCAATGGGCTGGAGCTGGCGCTGGAGCCGGGGGCCAATGGGCTGGAGCTGATGCTGGAACCGGGGGCCAATGGGCTGGAGCCGGCGCTGGAGCCGGGGGCCAGTACTCAAGAGGTGCTGGAGGCGCTGGAGCAAGAACTGGACCTGATGAGGTTTGATCAGCCTGGTGAGACTCCAGTTCCTGCCCTGGGGGAGGGGGCCGGGGCCTGGGCCTAGCAGGGGAGGGCGCTTGGCACCAAGAGGGTGCGGGGAGTAAAGAGGCCAACCCCCTCGTCCCAGCTCTGCTGGTGCCCCTCACTCCCGACCCGCAGCCCCCACTGTCCCAGCCCCGGTTGTGTTCCTTTTCCCCAGGCCCTGCGGCCCCCCGCCCCGGCTCCCCTGAGCCTGGTTCCCCTTCTCTTGCAGGCTCCAACGTGCTCCGAGGCGGGGACCCCTACCTGCCCCCGCCGGACGACACGCCCCTGCCAGGGCTGCCTGCCAATGCCTTGTTCCTGGGGGCCAACGACCTCACCCCGCTCCAGGTCGACTCCAAGGACTTCCAGTGACAGCGTCTCCCCGAGCTGCCCCCTCGCTGAGGGGCTTGGAGGCCAGGGCCTTTTCCCCACCCCCGTTTATTGGGGGGTGGCCCTGGCTCTGCCCTTCCCCTGCCTTCCGGCTAGGCCCCGGGGCCTCCCATTGGCCTGGGGGGGCTGTGGTTCTCGGGCCTTCCTGGCTAGGGGGGTTCTGGCCTTAGTGCTGGGGGTGCAGGTGGCTCCCCCCGGGGGTGAGACGAACTATTTCTCTTGTAAATAAACCTGCCCCGCCCCAGCTCGCTGTGGTGCTGATGGGGGGTGGGGGGGGGCATCCCCCGAACTGTCTATCCCCCTTGTCAAGTATCAGAGGGGGAGCCCTGTTAGTCTGGGTCTGCAAAAAGTCCTGTGGCACCTTATAGACTAACAGACGTATTGGAACATGAGCTTTTGTGGGTGAATACCCACGGGGGGGGGGGGCCTGTGTGGGCTGCACCCTCCTGCTGCCAGGGGCTGTTGTGCTCTGGATGGCCACCAGAGGGCACCACACCCTCTCCTACTATTCCCGCCCCGCCCCCCCAAGGTTGCAGAGCTGGGGGATTCCCCCCCCTCTGGAGGGGAGCCCCTGGCCCTTCGCAGAAGCAGAACTCTGCCCCCCCTCCCAGGCCAGGAGCAGGGCCCTGGCTGGCTGCCGGGGCCTGAGACCCCCAGGCTGGGCTGGTTCCAGGGCGGGGGGAGGGGCCTGGATGTGGGGAGGAGCAGGGAGGGCTGAGCCTGGGGGGAGGGGTATGTGCCTGTGTTACCAGGCAGCCCCTCCCCTGGGGGGTGCACTAGGGGCTGGGACTGGCTTGAGGCTTCCCAGGGTGTCAAAGCTGGGAGCAGACCCCAGGCGTCCTGCCCCTCAGTCCATCCGTGTCCCCCCTGCCCCCCAACCACACTGCCTCCTCCCGAAGTGTGGGGGGGGGCTGAGCAGGGAGGGCAATGCCCCTGCTGCCTGCCGACGGGCAGAAGCCCCTGCCCCTGGCACTGTCCGTGGAGAGGCCCTGACCCATTCCCGGGGAGCTGCTGCAGGGAGGCTGGGGTGGGGCGCTGGGTGTTGGTCTTTGAGATGGTCCTGTCCTGAGCTTGGTGGCCTAAGGGTGCTGTGGCCCTTGCAACCCCCAGCTCCCCCACCCCACCCGGTGCCAGTCACGTGGCTGTGAATTTTTCATAATATTTTGTATGATGACTGTGTGTGCCTCAGTTTCCCCAGGTGCTGCATAGTTAACTAGGTGTGGGGACATGGGGGGAGGTTTACTCCGTGCAGCGACCCAGGTGTGACTGACGATGCCTGGCTGGCTGGGGCCTGGGCCCCTTGCCCCGGAGAGGTCCAGAAGACAACGGCCCGGGCATTTGGATCCTAGCAACTATTGCCCCGGGTCGGCTGACCCTCTGCAGGAAGCCGGCCAGGTGCGACCAGCTGGAGAACAACGAGCCAACGAGGAGGAAGGCCGGGTGCTGAGGTTTGCCCGGGAACAGAAGACAGGACTGAGGGGGGCCAAGGACCGTTGTTAAGTGCGGGCTGCTGGAAGCCGCAGACCCTTCGGCGTTGGGCTCCGGACTGACCCCCAAAGACTTTCCAATTCTTTGTGCTGCCCCAAGGGCTTCCTAGATGTGTAATAAACCCCCCGAACAGCATGAGGCGTAGGCCGGTCTGTACAAATCAAACCTCTTTAATAGGCCCTGGCGGCTGGGGAGCCGATAAATAGCATAAATAGCCACCCGGCGGGGGCATAAATAGACAGCGGCTGCTCATAAATAACCCGCTGGCCGGGCAATAAATACACGGGGTGGGGGGGGTGGCGTTTTACGCCAAACATCAGAGTCCAGAAGTGGGCGGAGCTCAGGGTTGGCTTCACCGGGCGTCCGCGGCTGGGGTGGAATCGGCTCCGTCGCTCCTGGGTAAATGCTCCCCCCAGCCTAGCGGGTGGCCGCGCTGTGGGCGAAGACCCGTGCCATCACGGCTGAGAAGGAGCGGAGCTGGTGGAGGATCCGGCGCCGGAGCAGGGGCCGTTCCCAGGGCTGGCTCTGCTGGGGCGGGGTCCCTGACCCCTCGGTGAAGCTGCCGTCCTGCTGGGCGAAAGGACAGTGGGGTTACGCTGGGCGCTGTGGCCCCCGGCCCAGGAGCTGGAACCAGCCCTAACCCCCCCCCCCAGGCTGGCACAGGCCTTAGAAGATGGCACAGGGCGCTTGGTGGCACCAAGGCCTGGAGGGGCCCCCCCTAGGGTGGCGCTTGCTGGAGCCGACAGGGGTCCCTGGCTGCTGCAAGGGGAATAACCCCCCAACCCCGCATGGGGTGTGGGCCCCAGCCCCCCCCCCCCCCGGGCTGTTGGATCCCACGTCGTGGGGCCCCTCTCACCTGGACGAGGCTGGTCAGCTGGGCCAGGGCGCCCTGTAGTGTGGCCACGGGGCTGGTGTTGGGGCCCCCCAGCTCGGCGAAGACGTCGGAGCCCAGCAGCGCTTGGTAATGCTGCAGGGCCTTGCGGATCCGGCGCAGGCAGCTCTGGGGGTGGGAAGGGGTATGAGGTGGTGTCGGGGGGGGGGGGGTCTCTGGCTCCCATTCCTTTGGGACCCCCCCATCCCTGCTGCTCCCCACCCCCAACTAGGGGCTTGTTCACGAGTCCAGGGGGATTGTGGCTGGGGGAGACCCCGGCCCGGCTATGGGGGGAGATCAGCCCTCCCCCCGCCCTGCCGTCCCCCTCGTTCACTGAGCACGTTATTGGAGGGGGGGCTGAATTATTATTTTCTACATCTCTCTCCCGCCCTGCCCCCCAGCTTCCTATCTGCCCTTCCCCCCCATCCCTTCAGCTAGCCCGTCTCCCTCCAGCTCACCCATCTGCCCTTCCCCCTCTGCCCCCAGCTCGCCCATCCGTCCCCCCCACCCTGGGGCCCGTCCGGCTGGTACCTGGTCAGAGCCCAGCTTGGCGGGGTCGCAGTTGTCGCTGCACCGGATCTGGGGGGTCAGGTCCTCGCTGGGCTTCTCCTCCACCAGGTTCATCTGGTTGGGGACAGCAGAGCTCGGGGTCAGCCTGGGGCTGGGGACAGCCGCTCCCCCCACAGCTCCCCTCCATCCATCGCCGTAGCCGCTCCCCCCAC